>NW_028261394.1:29258287-29533287 GCF_051295495.1 Thamnophis sirtalis | reverse complement strand
TGGAACAGGGCTTTGGGCAAAGGCTGGAGGGAAGCGCTGCTGGGAGCAAAGGGCCGGAGGGCCTCGTTCCAGTGGGACTGCATCATGGCCTAGAACTGGCTGAGCATCTCAGCCCACTGAGCCTCCAGGCGCCGGTACCTGGCCTTGCACTCCCTCAGGTCTTCCCTCTGCTTGGAAAGCCTATGCTCGTAGTCCTCAGTGAGTGCTTCTGCTGAGCCTCCTCCTCGGTCAGATCCAGTTTGAACTGAGCAATTTTGCCAACTTTTTCTCATGGTGGCTGCTTAGTTCCAGCAACTGCTTCCTGTTGGGGCCCTAAGGAGCCCTGGCAGGCAGGAAAGGATTGGCTGGGAGGGGAGGGGCAAGTAGAGGCTGGCAAGGCACCCCTTGATGTGACATCGAGTTGGCCATGCCCACACAGTCACATGATCACCTAGCCACACCCACCCACCCAGACGGTCATTAGGCAGATCATATTAGTGGTCCATGGGATTTAAAATTATGAATTTAGTGGTCCTTGAGGTTTGAAAGGTTGGGGACTCCTGTTCTACTCCAACCCCCTGCTCAAGCAGGAGAGCCTACACCAGTGATGGCAAACGTTTTTCTGCTCTGGTGCCAAAAGGGCGTGTGTGCGCCCACACCCATAAAGCAATGCTCTCCCCACCTGTGCATTCATGCACAATCCCCTGCACTCCCCCTGTGCTTCAGTGACGCATGCATGCAGGCCTCACTGAAGCCTACGGACATCTGGTAGGCCCATTGGACCATTTTTTGCCCTCCACAGGTTCAGGAGGCTTTCCTGGGGAGGGTGAAAACGGCCTCCCCCGCCCTCTGGAAGGCCAAAAGCCAGCTGCCCAGTGCATACATGCGTGTTGGAGCTGTCATAGGGCAATGCCTCGCATGCCCTCAGATATGGCTCTGGGTGCCACCTGTGATACTAGTGCCATCGGTTCGCCATCATGGGCCTATACCATTCTGGGCAGCAATTCCTTCAACAATTCCAAAGATGGGCTTTTTATTTGGTACCTGGCCCATTCCCCTTGCTGCTGGCCATTCTCTTCTCTGCAAGTTATGAATGTGAAAACTTAATCAGTGGTTTCCTATTAGGGGATGTGTTGCAGCTTATTGACAAAACATGCAAATCCTAGACTCATGCAGTAACAGAATAATAACAGAGTTGGAAGGGACCCTGCTGGTCTTCTAGTCCAAACCCCTCTGCTCAAGAGTTGAATTCCACAGGTCTTTCTTTTTTACATTTTATTTTTATTTTTATTAAACAAACAACACACACAAAAAATAATCATCTTACATTACATCTTGTAGAAAGTGTGTCAATTGGTTATAATTAGCTTTCGTGCATCTCTTCCATAGTCATTACTTACATTCATATCAAATGTCAAAGTTCTTAATGAGTCTTACTTTCAACATATCATAGTTCTCATTTGACTGAAATTATTTTAGTGTCCTTTCACCTAGAATAATCCATAGTTAAAAAACACAACCACCTAACGGCATTTCATTAATTAATACAGATTCGTCCAATAGCCTTAAACCTTTATAACATATTCTAGACAAAAATTAGTTGACAAAATTTCCACAGGTCTTCAAGTGGCCAAGGTTGGACACCCCGATCTCAATTTGTCTCATCCCCAAACTTCATCTCAATGGATTTTGAGCAGCCCTCCACAAGAGAAAGTTCAGCAATCAGCTAATGAAAATACACCGGGCATGTAGTGCTCTCATATGCTGTTATTGGCAATTTCAAAGGAAGCCTTCCAACCCACAGCGCATTATCTTGGAATGATGGATGAGTCAATGGAGTCAGGCAAGGACATTTACCGCAAGCGCCTCTGACTGGCTGGCCGGCAATAAATCAAACTCTGCAAAGTAAGGAGGGGCACCATAATGATGCAAACCTGCTTGTGCGTGGAGACCTTGAACAGTCACACTTAGACAAATACACAGTTGCACTGCATCTGTCACCTGCAAAGCCATGGGGGTCAAGAGCCCATGTTCAGGTTGCATTTTCTACCCAGGGAGTTTTTCCGCCCCCCCACCACCACCACCTGGTTAGATCGCACAGATGAGCATTTTGCCTTAAGCAGCTCACCAATCCCTTCCTTTATCGCCCCTTTTGCATTCTACTGGCTCCACAGTATAAGTGGGAGGGAGAATCCAATCTTTCCGAGAAGCGATAGATCTTCTACCATGTGCCCTGAATTCAAGGGAAAGATCTAACTTTAATTCTCTGTTAGGCTTTATTTTATCCCCAATGTTCTCCTACAGATTTCAGCTGTCCTCTTGAAATCTGCACAGAGGAGCACATTTTGAGAAGAGCGATGCATTTAAATGCATGTGTATGTGTATGGATGAGCATGTGTGTCAGGGTCCCAAGTAAAACCCCCAACGAAAGAAGACTCCGACGCTTTAATTTCCTCAAAGTTCCATTTTATTAAAGGTGTCATATTGTCACACCTGGGAAAGCCCAGGTTTTCCCCACCCAAATGAAAGTCCAAGCCCCTGCCCAGAACCCACATCAATGGTGGGTTGCAATTTTTTTTACTACTGGTTCAGGTGCACTCCAGCCCACCTGAGCAACACTTCTGCGCATGCACAGAAGCATCCAGGCAGGTGGGTGGGGCCTCCTGCCACCATTACTATCGGTTCGGCTGAACCAGACTGAACCCGGAGCAACCCACCACTGATCCACATGTCCGTCACATGGTCCAATCAATCCCCGTCCCAACTGGAGATGCCTCCCAGTCACACCACTCCAGGTGCAGGGCAAGATGTCCATGACTCTCTGAGAAAGGAATGTTATAATGACTATATATCTCCCATACTCCATATAATCCCTCTTCCCCTTTTCCCACAGCATTGAATGTGGCAGGCCTAAAGGCGCAATGCAAAAAGTGGCTTCCAGCCCTGACAGGCTGCCACCCCCTGATCAGAAGAGTGTGTCCTGTAACAAGATAAACACAGGGGTTTAAAATCAAAACACAAACTACAAGAAGAGATGTCATATTGGCACATCTGAGAAAAGCCGAATCCGAAAGTTTCCAGGTTTTCCCCACACAAAGGAAAGTCCAAGCCCCTGCCTAGCACCCACATGGCCCAATCAGTCCCCATATCAACTGGAGATGCCTCCCAGTCACCCCCTTCCAGGTCCAGGCCAAGTTGTCCTTGACTCTCTGAGAAAGGAATGTCGTTATGACGAGATATCTCCCATACTCCATATAATCTCCCCTCCCATTTTCCCACAGCATTGAATGTGGCAGGCCACAAAAGATGGCATAATGGCCTTACAATAATAGTATTGATTCTAATACGGGCAGCCCCAGAAATGTTGAACCTAACATTGCAAAGTAAGCCGTTGTTAAACAATTTTTTACCTCAGGTTGTGACCTTTTTGGCCACAGGGATTCACTGCAGTTAAATGACTCATGTGGATGGAAGCTAATCAAGGAGAGAAGCAACCTAGAACTAAGGAGAAATTTTGTAAAAGTGAGAACAATCAACCAGTGGAACGGCTTGCCTTCAGAAGTTGTGGGTCCTCCATCACTGGAGGCTTTGAAGAAGAGATTGGACAGCCATTTATCTGAAATGGTACAGGGTCTCCTGCTTGAGCAGAGGGTTGGACTAGAAGACCTCCAAGGTCCCTTCCAACTCTGTTATTCTGAGCCTCAGTCAAGATGACTTCAAGAGGTTCTTTTCTCCTTTCTTACCATCATTGTTGTGATGACCTATTTGTCTGATCTTTGCTTTGATCCCAATCCACCCAATCAACATTTGTAGAGGAGAAGGTAACATGTCTATAGTAATGCCATTAAGGCAGAGGTCCAAGACTCCAAGGATGGAAGGGAGCCAGTTCAATCGACTGGCTAGAAAGTGGGGAGATCTTGTTCATGTCCCTCCTTAGTCATGAAAGCCATCTGGGTGACCTTGGACCCATCCCTTCCTCTCTCAAGTCCAACTCACCTCACAGGGTTGTTGTTGTTGTTGTGGGGAAAATAGGAGGGTGCACATGTGTTGGATATATTCGTCTCCCTGAGTGATTTTTAGAAATAATAAAGATGGGATACAAATAAATAAATAATGAAAGCACAGCTATCTTTTTTTGCTGGTTGAGTGAGAACCATGTTTTTATCCTCTCTCTCTCCTCTCTCTCACTTTCTCCTCCCTCCCTCTTTCTCTTTCTTCTCCCTCCCTCTTTCTCCTCCCTCCCTCTCTCTTTCTCCTCCTTCCTTCCCTCCTTCTCTCCCTGAGTGATTTTTAGAAATAATAAAGATGGGATACAAATAAATAAATAATGAAAGCACAGCTATCTTTTTTTGCTGGTTGAGTGAGAATCGTGTTTTTATCCTCTCTTTCTCCTCCCTCCCTCTTTCTCTTTCTCCTCCCTCCCTCTTTCTCTTTCTCCTCCCTCCCTCTCTCTTTCTCCTCCTCCCCTCCCTCCCTCTCTCCCTGAGTGATTTGTAGAAATAATAAGATGTCTGGGAGATGTCTGAATGGGATAAAATAAGCACCCAAAAATTCTGTGGAGCTTCTACCTAGTCTGAGGGGAAGAGCACCTGGGAAATTTTGAAGATGAAGATTAGAGCAGCATTGAGCCAAACTACAACGTGCCTCACTTCTTGGATATTCTTCTGACCACTTGTCACGGTGGGCAGACAGAGGCACAAGCGATTTCTGGAGACCAGCCATGTGTTCTTGGCAATAGTATTAAAAAGTGCCAGAGCCAACAGTAAGCGTAGAGTACAGGAGAGGCAAATCCAATTTGCTTCCAGGTTATTTTGATTTGGATAGAAACAAGTTTTCCTTGAAGCCAGCAGCTAAGCAGCTATTGTTTATTCGATATCTTACAACCAGATTATAAAACGGCATATAAAAAAGGATTGTTCCATGGAAGTTCTATTTGGAGAATACACTAGAGCAGGGGTGTCAAACTTGATTTCATTGGGGGCCACATCAGAGTTGTGTTTGACCTTGGTGGGCTGGGGTAGGCGTGGCCAGGGTGAGCATGACCAACTCAACGTCACTCATGTTGTGGCTCCTGTGGCCTTCCTGTCCTCTATCATCCTTGGAGTCCATTGAAGCTCACGCCTACTGCTTCAGTGACTCCATCCAGCCACCTCATTCTCTGTTGTCCCCTTCTTCTTCTTTTGCTCTCAGTCTTTCCCAGCATGAGGCTCTTCTCCAGTGAGTCCTTCTTTCTCATTAGGTGGCCAAAGGATTTGAGTTTCCTCTTTAGGATCTGGCCTTCTAAAGAGCAGTCAGGGTTGATCTCCTCTAGGACTGACCAGTTGGATCATTTTGCAGAGTTCAAAGGCCTCCATTCTTTGGCACTCAGCCTTTCTTAGGGTCCAACCTTCACAGCCATACATTGCAACTGGAAAAACCATTAGCCTTGGAAAAACCATATATCAACCACATATGTATATCTCAAGGCTAACAGTACCAATAACATCTAGGATGCATGTAAGGTCTTATCCTGGAGTAGTGAATCCCCATTCCTAAATTTTTGGGGGTGGGGGGAGAATCGCCACAGCATCCCCTTATCACCCAATTTCTCTGCTTAAATTTGGTTGCTCCTATTTTTCTGCTTGGAAACAACTCAAAGTGCAGCGAAATCCCTACTGAATGTTATTTCAGATGCAAGCTTTTTAGAAGACCTTTCCTGGAGATCTAGCAGTTGCAGCTGGGGCTCTTATATGCAAATCTTCCTTTTGAAGCCATGCACGGCTCTCCGATGAATATTTAATCACCTTTAGTCTTTGAATTTTTTTCCTCTGTAATTGGCTCTCTGGTTCTTGTTCCAGTCCCACTTATTCATACTTAGATTTCTCCAGGTGCCCATCTAAAATTTATACTTGTTTGCTTTCTGATCAAAGGTCAGCTAGGGAAGCCTGGATAGGTCTGTCTTTTTTTTTTCTTTCTTCTTTCTTTCTTTCTTTCTTTTTTTCTTTCTTTCTTTCTTTCTATCTTTTTCTTTCTTTCTTTCTTTCTTTCTTTCTTTCTTTCTTTCTTTCTTTCCTTTTGTAGATGCCGGTTTGTCTGTCTGTCTGTCTGTCTGTCTGTCTGTCTGTCTGTCTGTCTGTCTGTCTATCTATCTATCGTCTATCTATCTATCATCTATCTATCTATCTATCTATCTATCTATCTATCTATCTATCTATCTAAGAGGTACTTTTTTTTGTATTACTGCTTCTGCCTCTGAATTATCTTGAAATACCCATAGCCAAGGAAAATCAGCTTTTCAAATTTCCGGCAGGGAATCTTACTTCCATACAATGAGAGCTGTATTTGCAACTCTTTGTTTCATCTCGCTGAATGGCAAATGCTTATCTGCAGTGGAAAATCAGAACCTAGAGCTAATTAATTATCTGCTGCGATCCGAGCCATTTAACATATCGTAATGGGTGGGGGGGGGGGAGAGAAATGTTCTCCAGTGTCTTGGTTTAAATGGTGGAATTGGAAAGACAGTTTCAGTATAAGAACCGCAGCTGCTCGCTTCGGAATACCAAAAATGACATCCATTATCCCCTCCGTGCTTTTAAAACAGCCATTATTCAAATGTGGTTGTGAATTATACATATTAATATTTTGTCCGGAAAAAAAGAAAATTGTTTTTTTAAGAGTATCATTTACATAATTCTTAACAAGTGGCCTAGAAGTGGAGCTCTCACCTCACATCAGGAGGCTGTGAGTTCAACCCTAGGTAGAGGCAGATATTTCTCTCTCTGGGCACAATGAGAATATATCTGCTGAATATCTCCGCATTAGTGACAGGAAGAGCATCCAACCAGTAAACACTCAGTGTCAGGTTTTTGAAAGATGCCCTAATTAATTCATGAGCCTCGAGCCAAGTTTCAAAAGAAAACCCTTTCCTCACCATGGCAACTTGATAACAGACATACAAATGCTTTATAAGTTGACACTAGACTCCATTCAGTTACCCAGACTCCAACCCGCAAGGGATTATGGGGTCATTAAAAGAAGATGATTTGTGTAATTCTTAACCAATTGGTCATGAAGTTGTGCATAGGGAGGGATAACCTGGGATGCTTGAGATCATCTATTAGTTTGGATCAGGTGTCTACAGAAAACTGATGATCTATATATTACTAAAACCTTGTCATATGCAACACAGGTAATCCTTACAAGCACAACTGAGCCCAAAATTTCTGTTCTTAAGTGAAACATTTGTTAAATGATTTCTGCCCCATTTTGCAACCTGTCTTGCCACAGTTGTTAAGTGAATCGTTGCAATTTGTGAATCACCACAGTAACAGGGTTGTTAAGTGAATCTGACTTTTCCATTGACTCAGAAGGTTGCAAAAGGGGAATCACATGACCCCATGACGTTTCAGCCATCATAAATACGAGTCAATTGCCAAGTGTCTGGATTTTGATCGTGTGACTGTGGGAAGGCTGAAATGCTCATAATAGCAATAGCAATAGCAATAGCAATAGCAGATTTTTATATACCGCTTCATAGGGCTTTCAGCCCTCTCTAAGCGGTTTACAGAGTCAGCATATTGCCCCCAACAACAATCTGGGTCCTCATTTTACCCACCTCGAAAGGATGGAAGGCTGAGTCAACCCTGAGCCGGTGAGATTTGAACCGCTGAACTGCTGATCTAGCAGTCAGCTGAAGTGGCCTGCAGTACTGCACTCTACCCACTGCGCCACCTCGGCTCTCATAAGTGTGGGAAACGGTCATAAGTCAATTTTTTCAGTGATGTTGTAACTTTGAATGGTCACTGAATGAACTGTTGTTCATTCAGTATTTGGGTTCTGGAATTTGGTTAACCTTCCACATTTAACCATTGTGCCCAGCTGCTGAAATGGTAACCAAACACATCTTGTAGAGCACGAGTGTCAAACTCAATGGCATCACATGACATATTGCAATGTTTTTTTGCCTTTGTGGAGCTGGGATGGGTGTGGCCTGTGCGTGACACATCTGGCCCATGGGCCGCCAGTTTGACAGGCCTGTTTGTCAGAGTATGAATATTCATAGACTGGAATAGACATGGCAACAGGTCAGCTAATGAGGGCTGTTTGGAAACTGAAACAGTATTTGCTGGAGACAGCTAGGAGCCGGGGCGTGGCTTAGCTCTTTAGCTCTGAGTCTGGGCTGAGCTCAAAAACTAGCCTACATATATAAAATTTTGAATCCTGCTGAATCAGTTACCTGTGCGTGCTTTCTGGATGTAATTGCTGCAACAAACTCTGACACTGTTATAGAGGACGGGTGGCATAGACATTTAATAAATAAATAATTTTTAAAAATAATGATTAAATTTGAATGGCTTGCTTTGTCCTTTCTACAGAGGACACAACTGTTCGATGTGAACAACTGGATCTGCTTCAGGATTGGCTGGCTGATTTCAGAAAATCTACCTCCTCTTCCAGTACAGCCAATCCAGAGGAGCTGGTGGCATTTGATGTGGTCTGTGGTGACCTGAACTTTGACAATTGCTCATCAGGTGAGGCTTTTTCATCTAAAACTCAAAACAACTAACACACCTAAAACCCCAGGGAGCATTGAGTGTGACCCCCCTTGAGAAGTTCCCATTGAGGTTGCAATTTTCAACATAACAGAGGGGGAAACGTTTTAAAGGCATGTTGGCATTTTCCTCAGAATCTCGTTTTGTGGGTTAAATGGAAACTAAAATGGCCCATTCCAGGAAGCTCAAAAAGCCAAAGATGGCTTCTTCCTTGACAACAGTGGAGGATTCTTAGAACATAGATTAATAAAGCTAGAAAGGGACCTTGGAGATCTTCTAATCCAATTCACTGCCCAAGGCAGAAGACCTTGTACTACTCTGGACAAATGACTATCCAGTTTCTTTTTAAAACCCTACAGTGATGGAGCACCCACAACTTCTAGAGGTGAGTCCTTTCACTGCTTAACAGTTAACAATCTCATAAAATTCCTCTTTAGTTCTAGTTTGGATCTCTACTTGATAATCTTCCATCTATCACTCCATCCCGCCCTCTTTAAGAACCACCCTAAATCTAGTTCTTTGAAGAATTAGGTGTCCTACGATGTAACAATTGAACTCAATTGAATCCAAGGTTCTTCTGTACCTGTAGTTCATTTCTTATGAAGTCCTTCTAATTAGTCCTCCATTTCGTCTTCTCCTGTCCTCAAGGTGCTCTTGTTTTACCCCATCCCAGGATATAGGAGATTTCTCTCTTTCCTATGGCCACAAACTCTGTCATTTATAACACAGGGGGACATGTCATTCTGTGAGATTGCATTTTCCTGCCCTATTCATTGATTTGTTGTTGTTAGTTGCAAAGTCATGCCCGACCCATCGCGACCCCATGGACAATGTTCTTCCAGGCCATCCCATGCTCCACCATCCCCCGGAGTCCATTTAAGCTCACGCCGACTGCTTCAGTGACTCTATCCAGCCACCTCATTCTCTGTCATCCCCTTCTTCTTCTGTCCTCCATCTTTCCCAGCATTAGGCTCTTTTCCAGTGAGTCCTTCCTTCTCATTAGGTGGCCAAAGTATTTGAGTTTCATCTTCAGGATCCTTCTAAAGAGCAGTCTGAGTTCATCTCCTGTAGGACTGACTGGTCTGATCGCCTTGCAGTTTAAGGGACTCGCAGGTGTCTTCTCCAGCACCAGAGCTCAAAGGCCTCCATTCTTAGGCACTCAGTCTTTCCTATGGTCCAATTTTCTTATGGTCCAATTTTCTTATGGTCCAATTTTCTTATGGTCCAATTTTCTTATGGTCCAATTTTCTTATGGTCCAATTTTCTTATGGTCCAATTTTCTTATGGTCCAATTTTCTTATGGTCCAATTTTCTTATGGTCCAATTTTCACAGCCATACATTGCAACTGGGAGCTCATTGATACTTGCAGGCAATTAGATCTCCACCCGATAAAAGAATATGTCCAAAATGCAAGTCCTTTTTAGCCAATCCGATTGGCATTACCTTCAATGCATGGGTATATTTTTAGCTTCAGACGAAGTTGGCTATTTCCCCCCTCACTTTCCCCCACTCCTTTGCTAAAGCCTCCCATTTATGAATTGTGTTGCCTTGACAGTAGACAATGATAAATGACATCATTAGCGCTTCTGGAAGAGCTATGTCTGGGCTTCCCTTGAGAGAAGGCAAGGAAACACAGCAAACTTTTTCTCCAGTCGCAGGAAGGAAAAATTATTAAGAGGTGCTATTAGATACCTGCATTTGCACAGGGTTAGATAAATGGTAGATTTGGTGCTAAATAATGCTCGGCAAAGTTAAATGGGAATCAATCCCCTTCTATATCCTGCAAAACAATAAATTAAAATATTGACTGTTTGCAATTGCTCAAAGGTCTTTCTTTCCCTTCTCTTCTGTGATAAACTCTGTCTTGGCAAGATAATTAGACATGCTCAGTCCTAGGGACTAATAATAATTGTAATAATTATTAAACTTGTAGACTGCCTGACTCTTAACAACTCTGGTTGGCTCATAGCAATCCATGAAAGAAATGATCCTTATATCTATTCAACACATACACACACACACACACACACACACACACACACGTACACAGATGACTTACTCTCTGGAAACAGTGAGGGTAAGACACCCCTAACACCCCTCAGTGTGTGTGTGTGTCTGTGTCTGTGTCTGTGTCTGTGTGTCTGTGTGTGTTCCAGCATAACTCTGGAACACCTAGGCCACTGAAATAAATTATATCAATGTGTCAAGTCACAGAACTTTTGACAGTGAGAGTGTGCATTTTGGATTCAGGTTCTTTTAAGATACAGTCTGTTGTGCCTTAAAATGGCTTCTACTATACAGCACAGTGCAGTTGCCATGGTAATGGCTTTGCAGTCCTCCACAAGGGGGCTCCCTCTAATACCGGATTGCGATAAATACATACCCGGGCTATGCCAGGCGAACAGTTAGTTGGCAAGAGTGATGAAATGAGCGCTCTCAATCTACCTCCCTGAAGACTTAGCTGAAGAATTACAGGTACACGTCCACTCCATTTTCTTGGTTAAATTAAATTAAAATGCAAAGCTAAACCATCAATGTAATTGAAACCCAACCATGAAAAATGAGTTAAAAACTATAATAACAAAAAGGCAGGGAGAGTGCATTTAAATTAAACTTAAACATATAGAGCCATTGGCATTGTCTTTTTATCCTCACTGATAAATTCTTACAGGATTATTTACAATCTACCAGTTAGAATAGTTGTGAATGCCAAATTTACCAATCCTCACTTTCTAAAGCATTTTGGAATATGATCAATTTTAGAGCTGAAAAGAGTTCAAAAACAGTAGATCCAAAAAAAATACATCTTGGCGAGTTAGCCTATCTTATCAATTATTGAGAGTAAAAACTAAAGAGGAAAATAATATTTTAAAAAGACAACAGCAAAAAATCTTAAGATTTTGACAAGGAAAGTTATGAAAAGTTTAAAGGGGACAGTATTGATTCAAACATGCTTGGGATAAATACATGTCCATCATCCAACAAAAACTAAAAAAATAACATTATATATATGTGTGTGTGTGTGTGTGTATGTATGTGTATATATGTGTATATATGTGTATATATGTGTATGTATATATGTGTATATGTGTATATGTGTACAAGTGTATATGTGTATATGTGTATATGTGTGTATATATAGATATATAGATATATAGAGATATAGAGATATAGAGATAGAGATATAGATATAGATATAGATATAGATATAGATATAGATATAGATATAGATATAGATATAGATAGATAGATAGATAGATAGATAGATAGATAGAGATAGATAGATAGATAGATAGATAGATAGATAGATAGATAGATAGATAGAGATAGATAGATAGATAGATAGATAGATAGATATAGATATAGATATAGATATAGATATAGATATAGATATAGATATAGATATAGATATAGATATAGATATAGATATAGATATAGATATAGATATAGATATAGATATAGATATAGATATAGATATAGATATAGATATAGATATAGATATAGATATAGATATATATATATATATATATATATATATATATATATATATATATATATATATATATATATATATATATATATATATATATAGTAGTGGCACAAACCAGCAGTGGTAATTCCAGTGGTAATAGGCACACTGGCACACTGGGTGCTATTCCAAAAGCACTGGAATTACATTTAAAACAGTTAAAAATTGACAAAATCACCATCAGTCAAATGCAAAAAGCTTCACTGCTTGGATCCACACGCATATTACGAAAATACGTTACGACATCCTAGGCCCCTGGTTGGGGCCCGACTAGTAATCAATGCTAAATCCAGCAAAACAACTCGCTGCTGTGATACAATTCTGTTGCTTATAATAATAATAGTAATAATAATAGTAGTAGTAGTAATAATAACAACAATAATAGTTGTTGGGGTTTTTGTTGTTGTTGTTGTCTTACTCATCGTGACCCAATGGACAACATTCCTCCAGGCCTTCCTGTCCTCTACCATTCTCTGGAGACCATTTAAGCTCACGTTGACTGCTTCAGTGATTCTATCCAGCCACCTCCTTCTCTGTCGTCCCCTTCTTCTTTTGCCCTCAATCTTTCCCAGCATGAGGCTCTTCTCCAGGGAGTCCTTCCTTCTCATTAGGTGGCCAAAGTCTTTGAGTTTTCTCTTCAGCATCTGGCCTTCTAAAGAGCAGTCAGCGTTGATCTCCTCTAGGACTGACTGGTTGGATCGCCTTGCAGTCCAAGGTACTCGCAGGAGTCTTCTCCAGCACCATGATTAAATAATAATTAATGATTAATTAAATAATGATTAAAAATAACTAATTAAAAAAAAACAAAAAAGTTAACTCAAAGGGCAGACTCGACGAACCGCTAGGACTTTCTCTGCTGGCAGCTTTCTATATTTCTTTGTTTCTATTTCATGAGCTCCACATTTCCATAGGATTCCCCCAACTTAAGGTTTCGAAGCCTTTCTGGATTTTGCAGGAATACCCACAATATACCCTGAAAGGTCCATATTTTTCTGGAATTTGGTCATCAACATTGACTCTGCAACCTCTCTCCCATGGCTTTCCTTGACATGTGATGGATCTCCTTCACTGCCTTTCTTCTGGTTGCAGATGACAAGCTGGAACAGCAGCACTGCTTGTTCACCCGCTACAAGGACCCATGCCGCCAAGGCCCAGGGGAGGACAAATCGTGGGCAATTGGTAAGATGGACAGCTGTGGCCCCGAAGTGAGACAGATGTCCTTTAGCTAGGAGGAGGAGCCTGTTTAAAGGGCCTAGGCCTCCCATTTTTGCTAGCTTGTGCTTTGGTTTTAGCCAAGGTAAGTAAGTTGCCAAGGATAAACATCTGCGATCAGCCACACACTGGTCATCAGGAGATTTGAAGGAGAAATTAAAAAGTTACCAGTTACGGGCACCATAAAGCCTGTGGTAGAAAGTGGCATGAGAACCACTCTCTGTCTTTAAAGATATCGCTGCTTACCCTCCCCACAGATACCAAATTAAAGATAGGGTCAACACACGGCTAGGATTTGCACAACATGTTTAGTCTGAAATCTGGATTAACAAATCATAATTGCAAAGTACAGTGTGTGCTCCCCTCAATAAACCATGATAATTTTGCATGAAAGTGTGTGTCACACAACAAATTAAGTCAATGACTACATTCCCACAGCAAATTACTTTGTCCATCCATCCTCCCATCCATCCATCCATCCAGAATGGAGAATTATTGCCCAACTATGGATCCATCAATCCATCTGGAATGAAGCATTATTCCTCAACAGGGTGTTCTCTTGGACTAAAATTTCCCAGAGGTTTGAGCCAACAATTGTGGGCTTTGTCTGGGGATACAGGATTGGAAAAGCTCAGGAATTCCAGTTTACTTTAAAATACAGGCAAAATCTAATTCAAACTTTTATGATCCCTTTGCTTTGGAATAATAGCAGACTACTGTATATATTCCTTTTTCTCTCAGGAACCTTGTTAGATCCGAAAGGATTATATGATGAAGAAGTGTGCACTCCAGATAACTTACAGAAGTACGTATTATTTTGCTTTCCATCTTATTTCTATCACCAGTACAAATGGGCTGCTCTAACTTAAACACTTCACTTGATATTTTACTTATGTCTCACAGATATTTTTATTGACTTATTTCTTGAATGTTATGTATGCGCTTTACATGGTGGGACTTAAGTCTCACACGACAAAAAAAGGAGATGCAAATTTAAAGCAATAAATCCTCAACATGTGCTTCTTACTCAAAAGTCTTAAAATATAAGCCAAATAAAGGAAAAAGTGTGAAGGGTGTGGTGTTTTAGTAAAACCCTACTGTAGGGTTGAGTAAAAAAGATCCAGCCTTTGTAATGGTTGTCCCTACACCCCCAATTTGTCAGGGGCAAGGAACCAGAGCCAATTGTAAATAGCTGAAGTAATTAACATTATTGTTTATCACCTATGTTACAAGTATCTCACAGGCTGCTTGCCTTCCCTTGGGGATAACCCAATAAGGTTTCATTTCATTTTGTTAGATAGAGCCCAATGTTCAAGTCTGTCAAGATCCTTCTGCATCTTAAGCCTATCTTCTGGGGTATTGGCTACTCTTGCTAGCTTGGTGTCGCCTGCAAATTTGATTAATTCATGTGGTGCTTGGTTTTCGAACCTGGGCTGTCAGTTTTCCAGCTGACAAACTCAGTGTCTTTAACCGCTGAACCATTGTGCCCCCTTTTTAACCAATGGCTACTGGCCCACCAGTGGTCAGTGGAGTTGGCAGCAGAGTCGAAGTAACTGAAAATTCCTAAAAACTGTCCTTGTGGAGGTTGGGGAGGAACATGGGCTAGTCCTGGAGGATGGGGAAGGATCCGATGAGGGCTCTGTGTCAGAGGCAGAGATGGTGGTCTGGCAGGGATCAGGTGCCTACAGAGAGCTAAACAGCAGTGAGGCAGAGGAACAGCTGGAGCCTGTTCCCAGTGTGCACATGCATAGAGCTACCAGAAAAAAATAACAGCTCAGAAATCAGGGTCGATTTGGGAGTAAAGCCACAGGTGGACGGTGAATGGCCCCTCCTATAGGGAATAAAAGAGGAGTGGAAGGGGAGTGGGCTTTTGCGGGAAACCATTCATTCATTCATTTCAGGAGTGTGAAGATCTGTCCGTGAATCTCGGAGACTCTGTGCCTTGCAAGCACTGCGTTTGGAAAATATTTACATGGCAGCTTTCCAAGCTAGATAAGGTCTGTGGTCATAAATTCACCTTTGAAAGACTGTTTACCAGGCCTTTGCTGAATGTGAATGAAATTCACATTCATTTAATAAAAGGGGTTTTTGTGGAGACCAAGACTCTGCTTCGTGCTTTTGGGGAAAGCCTAGGGCAGAACAACAGGATGTTGAGTCTCTCTTGGGATTGGTGGAAGCATTAACAGCTGGCTTGAGACCAGATCCAGGAAGGGAAGGAGAGTCCAAAATTTCCACTAATGAGAAAACAGCAGAGCTGGAACATTTTTGTATCCATCTTGTAATACTTTGAAATGAACCAGAGTGGAATCAGAAATAACTCAACTCTGGAAAAGATATAATTGCATGCACAAAATTAGATGCACAACTGGCCCTGAAGGAGCACAAAAGAGTGGGCGTGTAGATGTTGCCCTTAGTCATTCAAAATCTTAGTTCATTTTGAAAACCTTTAGTAACTGACATATTGCAACCCTGACATTATATCATCATTAAAACACACACACAGAGAGAGAAATAATTACATCTCTGAAATGGCTAATGTCATGGGCCAACTAGATTAGGCTTAAAACAGAGCCACACGGAAATTGTTCAATAATAAAATTTGGCAAAGGCATAAAAAACTAATTTATCACCCAGTTAATACTGGCACGAGTACATCTGGAAACTGAACAGTAAATTAGACTTCTGTTAGCTCTCCAGCACTAACCTCAGAAAACCTATTAATAAAGTTAAGGAGGCCACAGTTTTAAAAAGACATCACTGAGAATAATCTAGATTTACTTCTTTAGGGAAAAAAAAGGATCAATAAGCACCTTTGCTTCTGCAGTATATGCCTCTCTCATTGCTTTCATGATTAAGGAAGTCTTTGACAATTTTTAGGTCCATAAGAGTCTCCCCAAAGCTGTGTGATGACACCAGGATGGCAGCACAGGTGTTTTTTAAAAGTTTTTTTTAATTGAACACAAATTAAAATATTGAGCACAGTGTAACTATCCCGGCAAGATCAATGCCATATATACTAAGATATAAAGTTACACATTATAACCGCCATGCTTTTTAACCTTTGATCTATTCCGTATTTATAAATATAAAAATATCATATTTCCAACCATATTGCTTTGTTCTTATCTTATATATTTTCACTATTGTAGTTTCATGCATAATTCTAATCTCCATTCTATAAATCTTAATCATTGCTTATTTTGGGTCTTTCGTGTTTTGTTCCAACCATCGATAAAATTTGTGCCAGATCCTATAATATTCTGATTCCTCTTTATTTTTCAATTCCCACGTTGATTTATCCATTTCAGGCACAAGTCAGAATTTTCCTAATTATTTCCCCTTCTTGAGGAATTTCCCTGTTTTCCCAGTTTTGGGCAAAGACCATTCTTGCTACCGTAATAATATGTATTGTTAAATAAATTACCCCCTTGTTATATTTATTGTTTATGATTCCCAATAGAAATAGTTCTGGTGTTAATTCTATTTCCTCTTCAGTTATCTCCATCAGCCACCTTTGAATTTTCATAACACCAAATGTGTTATGAAGTCAACAACAACAATTTATTATTACAGTCTTAGTCCAGCAACCCTGTTATGAAGTCATCACATTACCTTGTTGCATCATTTGCACAATGAACTTATTTTTATAAGAATTTTATTAGCTTATAGTGTTGCCTACAAAGAAAACATGAAAGTAAATAATAGGAAAAATAGAGAAGGAAAAAGGGAAGAGAAACAACAGGGGGGAGAAGGAAGGAAAAGAAAGAAAAGGCATTGACTTCCGACTCCCTTCGGTGCAGTAGAATAAGGCATTAACATCAAACTTCAACTTTTACCTAATAGTGATATTCATCAGGTTCTGACCAGTTCTGGAGAATCGGTAGCAGAAATTTTGAGTAGTTAGGAGAAGCGGTACATACCACCTGTGACTAGCTCTGCCCCCATCTATTCTCTGCCTCCTGAGTCCCAGATGATCAGGAGGAAATGAGGATTTTGCAGTATCCTTTCTCTGCCAGGCCTGCCAAGCCACGCCTACCAAGCCATGCCCACCAAGCCACGTCCACAGAACCGGTAGTAAAAAATGTTGAATCCCACCACAGATCAGCACCACAATTCAGTGAACGTTCAGTGAACGTTCAAGAATCTAGTCAACTAATGGTCAGCACTAAACTGGCGCTAAATAAGAGTCAGCAGAATTCAAGAGGAGCAGGACTTAGACCGTTTATGAGAATGTGAGGATTCCAGGCTGATTCCCATCTTGACTCCACCCTAGGTTCTGCCTGTCCTCCTTCTACATGTATAAACTGTGGAACAGAAAGAGAGTTGATAGAGAAATGGTTGCAACATGTAAGAGTGCTTAGAAAGTTGGGGGTTTAGAAAATGTCTTCTGATGTAAGATATGCTGTAAGACAAATTCTTACAATGAGCCTAACTCCATCTATTTCTCAGCTTTTTTTTTAATTTCCCATTACGAAGTGTCTATAATTGGCTGGTCTTTCAAGAGAGGTCGATTCCATCACCACCAAAATTATTCATTGACTCAAGCAATGAAAATTTCATTCTTTCACATACCGCTCTGAGCAGAAGAGTAGTCTGCCAAGAGTACTACTGAAGACAACTAATTAGACAATGGTTTAGTCTGAACCATCTTTGTATCAAAATAAACTTCCTACTGGGCAATTAAAAATGCCCATCTGTGAACCATTGCAAATTACTGATTCCACGAAACTTAAATTAACCAGAAATGGCAAGCAGGCATTAATATATTAGGCCTCTAGAGATAAACGTCAGAAGATGTTAAGAGGAGATTTTGCGTTTAAAAGCACTGATAATGAATGAGTAATAGGAATAAATGGCAGCAATTATTTTTATGTATTTCTAACTTTCTAGAAAAGGAGCTGCAGACTTTCAAATGTTACAGAGGTTTGCTTCTAAGAGGTGGGGAATTTTTTTTCTCATTTTTCAGAGTATAATTGACCATTTGGCTCCCAACAATGTCAAGCATATTTCTTCAGGAATAATCTTATCATCAACTCTACATCTTCACCAGGCTGTAAATCATCTCATCCCTTGAAAACTATAATGCACATACCCAACTGGTAGCACTATGGGTAGCCCACTTGAGGCAGATACCTTCAAGTTAGGTCTGATACTTGATGAGCACATAGAGAAATGCCCACCAGCTCTGCTTGCTTCCAGTAAAGGCCATCACTTTCCCAAGAAAATTGCACTATTTTTTCCTGTCCTTTGCTTGTTATTTAAAGGAGACGGGGGAGGGGGAGGGGAGAGGGAGAGAGGGAGAGAGAGATGAGATCCTGATATTGGGAAATGTGGAAGGCAAAAGAAGACAGGGAGGATGAGACAGATAGTGTCATTGATGCAATGAATATGAATTTGGCAGACAGTGGAGGCACAGCTTGGATGCTTGCTCATAGGGTGGTGAAGATTCAAATCCAGCTGAACTACTAGATATAGATATGGATAGATGATAGATAGATAGATAGATAGATAGATAGATAGATAGATAGATAGATAGATAGATAGATAGATAGCTATGATAGCTAGATAGACAGACAGACAGAGATAGAGATGATAGAGATAGATAGATTTAGATAGAGATACACGTACATAGTAATAAAGATAAAGATAAACAATACTTTAGTCATAGAATGGCATAAGGGAATGGCCTTGGGAGACAGGAGGAAGGAACAGGAGTGTACACAATATCTCAGAAGGAAACCTTCCCTAGTAGTCTTGAACTGCTAAGGTGAATGAAGAAGGATAGACTTGCAGCCTTCCAAGATTCTGTGAATGTAACCCTACACTAAAGACAGAGTTAGCACCAGTGGTGAAATTCAATTGTTTTTACTACCGGTTCTGTGGGCGTGGCTTGGTGGGTGTGGCAGGGGAAGGATACTGCAAAATCTCCATTCCCACCTCACTCTGAGGGCAGCCAGATGTGGTATTTGCCAGTTCTCCAAACTACTCAAAATTTCCGCTACCAGTTCTCCAGAACCTGTCAAAACCTGCTGAATTTCACCCCTGGTTAGCACTTCTGAGTGTTCTTTTTGTCTGGACTATCTTGCAAGGTTGACAAAATCGCACTGTTGCAACTACCAATTGACTTTTTGCCCATACCCTGTAGATGCTCCTGACTTCAAGAGAGCCGTCTGTCTTGATTTGCCTTAGAATTGATAGGTTGATTCTCCTTTCAGGCCCCTGAATTCTTAGTGGCAATCTCCAAATGTTAAATTCTCTCTTCTCTCTTGCTCTCTCTCTTTTATGCAATATCCAGTTTTAAGAGCTGTGTTTTAGGACCGGAAAGAGTCCAGTTTTAACTATTCTGATCACTTGTTGTCCCTGAAATATCCTTGTCCCTCTTCTTCATCGTGTCTACTTTCCCAAAGTTTTTCTCCTTAGGGGGGTAGCTTTTCTTCTCCAGCACATTGTACGTCTTTTTCTATTCTTGAATCTGAGAAAACAAAATGATCAATCACCCTCTCTTGTCAACTGCCAGTTCATTAGCATGCCCGTTGACCTCACTTTGGTTTTTAATATTTCAAGTTTTTCCACTCTCCGCTCTTACTTTCTTTAAATGGTTTTTTCCCCCTCAATTTTTACCTTCGCCTAACAGGTTGGTGTAGCCTGCGCATCTCAGACGGATACTGTTTCAGTCACCTCTTTTGATTTCAGCCCTCTTTTATTGCAATCCTGTCTTTTCATTCTAATTCCCTTACAGGTAGTCCTCAAATAACAACTGTCATAGGTTCCAGAATGATGGTTTATAAAGTTGTGATGGTCATTAAATTTGTCACCAGATAAAACACACACATTTTTGGGCCACTTTTGCTTAATGACCATTACAAAAAAACCCATCAAAAATCAGATTGGTCATACTACTGAACCATTTTACAACTGTAATTTGGCAGTTTATATTATGGTCGTATGTCGAGGACTACCTGTGTTTGAGAGTTGGTCATATTTCTCTTTCTAGTGAAGTCAGTTTCTGGGTGTTATCTGCTTATTTTATTTTATTTTTTTCTCCCCATGTTATGTATTTATTTGAAAAATGTTTATAACCAAGCTCATTTCTAGTACATCTTATGGCAGGAGATGGAGGAGGATAAGGAGGAAGAAGGGGGGGAGGAGATGAGGGAAGGAGGAGAAGGAGATGTGGGGAGGAGGAGAAGGAATGGAAGAGGAGGAGGAGGAGGAGGAAGACGGGAAGATGTACAAGTAGCGTGAGACTGAATACAAATTTCCAAGTAACCTCAGGTTAATCCTACATATGAAAGCATCTTCAAAACTTCAAAACATTATTAAGTCAATGTGCACAACTAACAATAGTAGAATATGAATCACAGAATGACATGAAGAATTGGCAAAAACTACCTAAGGATGCTGTGCCCTTATTTAGTGAATCCAATAAACTCTTAGGTATTAAAGATTTAGGGGGTGACAAGATAACTGCTGCCACAGACAGGAGGGGGTCAACTTACAAGCACCAGAGGGCAGGACAAGAAGTAACAGGTGAAAGTTTATCAAAGAGAGATCCAACCTAAAACTAAGGAGAAATTTCCTGATCATGAGAACAATTAATCAGTGAATTGACTTTCCTCCAAAAGTTGTGGTGCTCCATCACTGGAGGTTTTCAAGAAGAGATTGGACAATCATTTGTCAGGAATCTTATAGGGGCTCCTGCTCAGGGGGTTGGACTAGAAGATCTCCAAGGTCTTTTCCAAACTTGTTATTTTGTATTCCAATTTCTAATGTCTTTGGCCAAACTGAGGACACCTTACTATGATAGTGGCTTTAACTTACATGATTTTCAACTATATATTAGGCTTTTATTGTAATGTCTATAATTTGGAAAGAGGGAGTTTTATCATTGTTCTTCTCTTTGGGCCCATTTGGATGGCAAGTGTGTCATACCTTGGAGATATTGGCAGTTTTTAAGGTCCAGACATATTAAGATCATGTTTTTAAAAAAAACAGATTGCCTATTCTAGTCTTGAATAGAGTAATAACTCTCAGCAGGTGATAACACCTTCCATGTGGAAGACTGTCCTCTAAATATAGAATAGAATAGAGTAGAATTCTTTGTTGGCCAAGTGTGATTGGACACACAAGGAATTTGTCTTTGGTGCATAAGCTCTCAGTGTACACAAAAAGACAAGATACATATGGAAGGAAAATGGCAAACTTTTACAAGTAGCTTTGAAAGGAAAGCTGCAGTCAAACAAAAGCCACAAGGAAGTCTCATCCCTGATGGTGCCTGCACTGAAATCAAAGTTTCTTATTTTACAAGGACGCTTGCAATGGGAATTTGCAAGGTGAGAAGTGTAATTTGAAATCACCAAAGTGGAAACAAAGCACATTCAATTAGATCCTTTAGGATTAAGTGGATTTGAAGTGGATTAGAACTATGTAGGACATGAGCCTATAGGAAGGAATGAAGTGGCAATGACAGTCAAAAAGGACACCATTAAATATACGGTTGGCTATAACCAATGACACCAGGACCTTATTTATATATGGAGATGTATATAAAAATATATGAATATCCAGGCATCAGACTTCATATGTGTGTGTATCTGTCTGTCTGTCTGTCATTCAGTCAGTCTGTCTGTACAAGTGTGTGTGTGGGTGTGTGTTCACCATACTGCAGATTAGGACTCCCAAATTCTTATAGAATAGAATAGAATTCTTTATTAGCCAAGTGTGATTAGACAAACAAGGAATTTGTCTTTGGTGCAGATGCTCTCAGTGTACATAAGGAGAATAAAATACATTCATCAAAAATAAAAAGATGCAACACTTATCAGTGATAGTCAAGGTTACTAATAATCTATCAAATCATACTAGGAAACAAATAAAACAATATAAATTGAAAGATACAAGCAACATGGTTATAGTCATATGTGGGAAGAGATAGGTACTAGGAAGAAGAGAAGAACAATAGTAATACTGAGTAGCTAATTTGACAGTGTTGTGGGGATTAGTTGTTTAGCAGAGTGATGGCATTCAGGAAAAAAACTATCCATATGTCTATTGTTCTGGTGTGAAGTGCCCTATAGCATCGTTTTGAGGGTAGAAATTGAAACGATGTCCAGGATGCGAGGGGTCTGTAGATATTTTCACGGCCCTCTTTTTGACTCGTGCAGTGGACAGGTCCTCAATGAAAGGCAGGTTGGTAGCCATTGTTTTTTCTGCAGTTCTAATTATCCTCTGAAATCTGTTTCTGTCTTGTTGGGTTGCAGAGCCAAACCAGACAGTTATGGAGGTGCAGATGACAGACTAAATCATTCCTCTGTAGAACTGAATCAGCAGCTCTTTGGGCAGTTTGAGCTTTCTGAGTTGGTGCAGAAAGAACATTATTTGTTGTGTTTTTTTGATGACATTTTTGATGTTAGGTGTCCATTTTAAGTCTTGAGATATCATAGAATCTAGACACTGGAAGGTCTCTACCATTGATACTGTGTCTAGTATTGTAAGAGGCGGTAGTATGGGAGGGTTTCTTCTAAATTCCACCACCATTTCTACAGTTTTGAGTGTATTTAGTTCAAGATTGTTCTGGTTGCACCATGAGGCTAGTTGTTCAACCTCCCTTCTGTATGCAGATTCATTGTTGTCTTGAATGAGACCAATCACTGTTGTATCATATGCAAACTTCACTATCTTTTGAGATGCAGTCATTGGTGTATAGAATGAGCTTGGTCAACTAACAGTTTTACAATGGGCATTGGGCATTGGGTCAAGTAGACTGGCTAGGAACCATTTACTTATTTCATTTAAAAAAAATCAATTCACACAGCTGTCTATTTTGCAGCTCTATTTTCCATGAAGACAGAGCAGCTAGCCGATCAAGTGTTAGCTCTCCCTGCTCCAACCAGGCAATGTGACCCCAACATGCCTCTAGAGTCCTCCTTTCAATTGTGTTTTGTTTAAATTGAGCGGAAAATAAATGGAAAGCTGAGCTGCTGTCAAGGGCCAGCAAGTAGCATCTTCTTTATTCCAGCGTGTTCACCAGCTCAAAAAAGAGGTTGCCTGCTCCCATCTCTGCCCCTGACCCTCCAAAATAGCAGGGAGCATTGGCAAAAGTGTAGCTGCTGTAATTGTAATATTGTAAAAGCTGCTGCTGCTCAGAGTGCATCTACTTGCTACGACACAAAAAGGATGCTGCACCCTAGAAAGAGTGCAGAGAAAAGCAACAAAGGGCCTGGGTGCTACATGGTAGACAATGGTTAAGGGAGCTAAGTGTGTTTATCTTAACAAAGAGAAAGGCTGGGGTGGGGGACATGATAACTGTCTTCCAGTATTTGAGGGGCTCTCACAGAGAAGTTGGCTTATTCTCCAGAGCCCCAGAGGACAGGACCAGGAGTAAGAAGGTTTCAAAGAGAAAACCAAGTGAAAAGTAAGGAGAAATTTCCTGACAGTGAGAACAAGAAATCAATAGAACCGCTTGCTTCCTGGAGTTGTGGGTGCTCCATTACTGGAGTTTTCAAAAATAGACCAGACAACCATTTAACTGGGATGGTATAATAAAGTATCCTGCCTGAAGCACGGGGTTGGACTAGAAGACCTCCAAAACCCCTTCCAGCTCTATGATTCTATGATTCAACCATACCATTCAACTATGATTCTGTGATTGATTCTATGACTAATTCTATAATTGGTTCTATGAGTCTGTGATTTTATGATTGATTCTATGATTTTATGATTGATTCTATGACTGATTCTATGATTGGTTTTATGACTGGTTCTATGATTCTATGATTGATATTCCGATTGATTCTGATTGATCTTATGATTCTATGACTTTCTATGATTGATTCTATGATGCTATGCTTGATTCTGATTGATTCTATGATTGATTCTATTGACTAGTTCTATGATTCTATGCTTGATTCTATGACTGGTTCTATGATTCTATGATTAATTCTGATTGATGCTATGATTCTATGACTGATTCTATAATTGATTCTATGAGTATGATTCTATGATTCTATGCTTGATTCTATGATTGATATTATGATTGATTCTGACTGATTCTATGATTCTATGACTGGTTCTATGATTCTATGATTGATATTATGGTTGATTCTGATTGATTCTATGATTCTATGCTTGATTCTATGATTCTATGCTTGATTCTATGATTCTATGACTGATTCTATGATTGATTCTGATTGATTATGATGCTATGATTGATACTATGCTTGATTCTATGATTCTATGATTGATTCTATGACTGGTTCTATGATTCTGATTGATTCTATGATTAATTCTGATTGATTCTATGATTCTATGACTGATTCTATAATTGATTCTATGAGTATGATTCTATGATTGAGTCGATGATTGATCCTATAAGTCTGTGATTCTATGATTCAATGATTCTTTCAATGATTCCATTGTGACTTTGTCCAAACAAGGGTTGCTGCACGAACATCCTTCCCAATCAATGAGTGATTTTCATTCCCCTTCTTAAAAGCTTCTTGCCCTTCCGTGTAATGGGAAGCTGCTTGCTTTAGGAGCAAAACTGTGGCGGATGAGATTGAGCTAGAACTGAGCTGATTTAAAACCACCTGTGTCTTTGCAAACCAGGACGATGGAAAGCGAAGACGGACGGAAGGCCTTCCTTGTCTTTCCCACAAGTAAGAGCCAGGCCTCGAGCCAAAAAGGGAGGAAGGGGGCTCTGAAAGGCAACGGGAGGAGGATTGACTACCTGCTCTACAGCAAGGAAGGACTCTACCTGGAGTGGAAAACAGTAAGCTACTTTTAATGCCATTTAAAGCTAAAAATTTCAGATCCGCTGTAAGGAAAAGTATTCCATAATACACGTCTCTTCCCAGCAGGGACACCATGTAAGAAATTTGCATTCTAATAGCTCCACAGTATAAGTGGGAGGGAGAATCCAATCTTTCCGAAGCGATAGATCTTGCACGATGTGCCCTGAATTCAAGGAAAGATCTAACTTTAATTCTCAGTTAGGCTTTATTTCATCCCCAATGTTCTCCTGCAGATTTCAGCTGTCCTCTTGAAATCTGCACAGAGGAGCACATTTTGAGAAGAGCGATGCATTTAAATGCATGTGTATGTGTATGGATGAGCATGTGTGTCAGGGTCCCAAGTAAAACCCCCAACGAAAGAAGACTCCGATGCTTGAGTTTCCTCAAAGTTCCATTTTATTAGAGATGTCATATTGGCACATCTGGGAAAACCTGAATCTGAAAGTTTCCAGGAAAGGAAAATCCAAGCCCCTGTCCAGCACCCACATGGCCCAATCAGTTCCATGCCTCCCAGTCACACCACTCCAGGTGCAGGGCACGATGTCCTTGACTCTCTGAGAAAGGAATGTTATTATGATTATATATCTCCCATACTCCATATAATCCCTCCTCCACTTTTCCCACAGCATTGAATGTGGCAGGCCTAAAGGCTCAATGCAAAAGGTGGCTTCCAGGCCTGACAGGCTGCCACCCCCTGATCAGAAGAGCATGTCCTGTAACAAGATAAACACAGGGGTTTAAAATCAAAACCCTAACTACAAGAAGCGATATCATGTTGGCACATCTGGGAAAACCCAAATCTGAAAGTTTCCAGGTTTTCCCCACCAATACCAAAGTTCAAGTCCCTTCTCAGCACCCACATGTCCGTCACATGGCCCAATCAGGCACCATCCCAACTGGAGATGCCTCCCAGTCACACCCCTCAAGGTGCAGGGCAGAATGTCCTTGACTCTCTGAGAAAGAAATGTTATTTTGACTATATATCTCTCCCATACGCCATTTTCCCACAGCATTAAATGTGGCAGGCCTGAAGGCCCAATGCAAAAGATGGCTTCCAGGCCTGACAGGGTGTATATGTGTGAGTATATTGCTATAAAGCAGGTATATATAGCATATTCTGAATTCCAGAATCTAGGGACAAATATGAATGTGAATAGTTTTGGAAGCATCCGTGTACTTCTGTATAAAGCAAGTTAATTGATGTTATCGTTGTTTCATTCTCTTTTTCCTTTCTTCAGACCCCATCTCCCCCTCCCCCTTCTTCACTAAACTGTTGGGCAGATGAGTTGGGACCTATATTTGTGGTTCTTGAAGCTTTGGAAGAGAAATTCAATGCAAATGTCCCTGGCGTTGTCTGACCTTGGTGGTTTTCTTGCATATGCATTTCATTACCCAACTAGGTAACCCCATCAGTGCTAGAAGGGGGATTGGCTTGCTCTCTTTTTTATATACAGTAGCTTGCCCTGGCAGTGCTGGTGGTAGTTCTTTTTATTTCACGTTTGATTGTCTGAGTTTTCTGTTTTGTATTTTACCTTTTATGATAAAAGAAAATGAATATACTTTTTTTAAAAAAAATGCTTGTCTGAATTGGTAGTTTCTTCTACAACTGATGATGTTACTTAGTTGGGTTGAAAGATTTCAGCAAGAAAACAACAGTTCAGAGAACACAAGGACCCCACAGTCCTTCTTCTCCCCTCCCTCTCCTTCCCCTCCTCCTCTGGCTGTTCCCCCAACAAACCCCACTCTCTTCTAGCACTGATTATATTTCTTGCTTTGGTAATGAAACGTCTGCAAGAAAACAACCAAGCTCAGAGAGCACTGAGGACTCCCCCGCACCAGTTGAACCCCGAGCTATAAATATTCTCTTCTAAATCCAATATAATTAAACCCCTTGATGGCTTGCAGCATCAATTTTGTTTAATACAAAAAAATTGCCTTGCGCCGTCCGATAATGAGGAAGCCAATTTGCAGGCTCCCCTTTCAGCCGGACGTCATTCAGGAGCTGGTGAGACTCAACAGGAGAGGAGCCTCACAGCTCCTGAAGATTGCGAAGACCTTCGCTTGCTCTTTCTTTTAAAAAAATAAATAAACCCCACTTCTTTTGTCATCCCCTTTGCAGGAAGTAGAAGAATTCAGTTTTATCACCCAGTTGGCAGGACTGACGGATCATCTTCCCGTTGCCATGCGCCTGGTGGTTTCCACGGGGGAAGAAGACTCTTAAAGGAAGGAAGGAAGGAAGGAAAAGTTTGTCACATTTTCCTCCAGAGCTTAGCAGAGGGAACTTCCACAGTTGTGACCAAGACACAAGAGTGGTTCTTTTCTGGTGCCCCACCCCCCATGCCTCTTAAACCCCCTCAGGACGGACCAGGCTGGTTTCCCATTGATCTTTTCTACGTTCAAAACCCACTTTGGAGGCTGTTGGAAAAGGAAACACAGAGAGGCGGATGTGAACATTTGTGGGGAGTTCGATGAGACGAAAGGCGACTCAATTGACAAGTGTCACATGTTGCCCCAGCAACCAGGCAGGCCTATATTTCTATACTTTCACTGTGGACTTAAAGAAACCGAGACAGACATCCCAATTCCTTTCAATCAGTGCCATTCTTACTTAACCTACGTACACCCACATCCGCACATATGCCCACCTACATATATATCTATATATAGAGGTAGAAATATATATAGGTATATACGGATATATAGCACAATTTAGGTTATAATTGGTCTGTGTTTGTTCTGCTCCAGAAGTGAGTTTTTGCTTTATTTCTTTAGATATTCTTAAAATGCTAATTCTTTCTTTCTTTTTCTTCCTTCCTTCCTTCCTTTCTTTCCCTCTCTCTTTCTCCCTTTTGCTCAAGTTTTTTTTTTTTTAGCCTTGTAAAGTTGTAGCAGCATGCCTGGATTGGAAGCATGTGTTTACATTGCATGGCATCACTTTGAAATGAAATGGTTGTAAAGGTGACCAGTGAGTTTGGAGGGTGGGGGCGGGGTGGGGCGGGGAAAATGTGACCACCCCAATGGTGACTCAAAATCAAAAGAGGCCAAGGGAAAGCATTTTTAGAGAGTGAACCCCTATTTGGGTTCATGGGTGAACAGAAGAAGGCAACCAGGTCAATTCAGCATGGACCTTGGATGAATGAAAAAATGCAGAATCCCAATTCATGTCTTCATGCAATTCCCACTTTAAAGAAGATAATAACCAACAAGGACCAATTGATTCACCAGACACTCTGAAGTGGCACTTCTTTCTTTGAAGTGTGTCCCCAAAGTGTGCAAGGCAGAGGATTAGAGAGAGGGCTGTACAAAGATTCCCCCCATCCAGCTGGTCTTTCTGAACCGATAGACTAAACTTCGGATCTGAGGTCATTCCCATCCAGAGGTGGGTTGCTGGAGGTTCGCAGGGGTTTGGGACAGAAGTGGGTTCCTACCGGTATGGTATGGTTCAGCCGAATAGGTGGTAACTCCAGAGGACACATGACCGTACCAGTTCTATCCTCGGCAGCACCATCTTGATTTTATGTTCTGCACATGCGCAGAACAATCTTCATTGAAAAAAAATGTATTTTTCCCCTTTTTAAATGTGCGCATGCACAAAATTTTTCAGATACCGAACCAATAGTAATGGCGGCAGGAATCCACCCCTGGTTAGGGAGAACCTCTAGCTAAGATTCTGTGCAGTTTGGAGAACCCCCAAATCCCACTCCTGGCTGGCCCCACCCACCCCAGCCCTCCCAGGAGTTCTGTTTTGGATGCAGATAAGTGCGGGGCGCATGCGGAGCCTTGGGGAGGATGAAAAATGGCCCTACTGGAAGTTTGTTTCACCCTCACAGAGGCACAAGGAAAGCCTCCAAAGCCTGGGGAGGGCAAAACTGCCCCCTGCTGTGGTGCAGGAGGCCAACTAGGCCACACCCACCCAGCAACCGGGCAGAGAACGCCTTGCTAGATTTTTTGAAGCCGACCCCTGCTCCAATCCCAGAAACCCTTTTGAATTGAGGGGAGCAGATCTGAGACTTCAGCTACAGAATTCCAGGGGCCATCCCTTGACCAAGAAGCTCCACTGATAATGGGCATTGTCCAAGGTTCCTGTATCTCACCTCAAAAGCCGAATAGCGCTGTCCTAAGACAGAGGACCATTGTGTCGGGAGAAAGCTAGTTCATCCTTTCCCCTGAACATGTTCATTTTTTAAGGAAAGGAAACGGTGAGAAAGAACTGAGATTTAATAATAATAATAATAATAATAATAATAATAATAATAATAATAATAATAATAATACCCACCTTCTGTATGAAGCAATATTTCCACCGTCAACAGCACTGTTAGATTCTGCAGAGCAAACTGATATGGATTACTACATCCACAGCATAGACTTCTATCCAGGGTGAAATTCAACAGGTTCTAACAGGATCTGGAGAACTGGGAAGTGGAAATTTTGAGTAGTTCTGAGAACTGGCAAATATCGCCTCTGGCTGGCCCCAGAGTTGGGTGGGAATGGAGATTTTGCAATATCCTTCCCCTGCCATGCCCGCCATGCCATGCCCACAGAACCGGTAGTAAAAAAAAAATGAATTTCACCACTGCTCCTATCCAGCTCCTAGTAATGTCAAGGGGAAGGGGCTTTGGATAAGATAGAACAGTGTTTCTCCACCTTGATGACTTGAAGATGTCTGAACTTCAACTTCCAGAATTCCCCGGCTAGGGAATTCTGGAAGTTGAAGTCCAGACATCTTCAAGTCACCAAGGTTGAGAAACCCTGAAGTAGAATGGGGCTACAAGGCCAACACCACCAAACTGAGAAGGTACTGCTGTGATCACCATCATCTTCAGTTAGACTCCATAATCACTTGCTGGGTGGAGTTTGGGCAACTGACTGGAGCTAGCAGAGTGTTTTAATGGCTGGGTGCCCTTCCCTGTTGCCAATGCGGAATTTTGTTCCGCAGATATATTCTCAGAGTGGCCAGAGAGAGAAATATCTGCCTGTATACCTAGAATTGAACTCCCAGCTGCCTGCTTGTGAGGCGAGAGCGCCACCTTTAGGCCACCGCACTACTTCCCATACTGTTGTGATACAGTAATTAATTTCTCTGGTATTTTATCAAGATTATCAGAGCAATCGGAGATCCACTTAAGGGAAGTGACCAAGTGCTGTAAAATGGAGGATGGTTTTGATTCCAATGAGGAGAATCAAAAATCAAGGCAAACTTCAAAGCAAAGCAGATAGATTTTCCTGTTGAAACTTCACAAAATTCTACCTATACTGCAAGACGGTTCACCGACAAATGCACGCTCGACAAAAGCGCGCCGACGAAACCGTGGGCATAAAACGCAAGTTTGAAATCGTGGTGACAAATGAGCGTAGAAGCGCGCCGACAACAGCACGCTCTTAACCTAACCCTAAAGGTAATCCTAAACCTAACCCTAAACCTAACCCTAAACCTAACCCTAACTCTTACTCTAACCCTTACCTTAACCGTAATCGCGCTTCTGTCGGTGCTCTTTTGTGGGCGTGCTGTCAACATCGTGGTTTTGTCGATGCGCTGTTGTTGGGCACACATTTGTCGAGTCACGCTGCAAGACAAGAATAAGGAAAAAGGGTTGAGTCAAAGATTTGATGCCTATTTTGGGAGGAGATCTAGCTGAAGAGCTGTGAGTAAGAAAGCAGAGCACAGAGCAGAAACCCCTGACTACTAATTAAGTAATTGGTAGCCTACAGTGTAGTAAAGTGGTAGCACGACAGATTTCTGATGTTACAGGAATTGTTCTCCCCTGTGAGTCTGATTTTCACTGGGCAATGCTAACTTGTATCACATCATTGTGAAATATTCCCATTGGAAAGAAATATTCTCACTGTAAGTCCTAGACTTACAACAGTTCATTCAGTGACCATTCCGAGTTACAATGGCACCGGATAGGAATTCTGGGAGTTATAGCCCAGTGCACCTGAAAGATAGTCAGTTGGGGAAGGGCGCCTTAGAAGAAAGAAATAATCTGCCAGGTAAAAGAATAGCAATAGCAATAGCCCTTAGACTTATATTCCGCTTCACAGTGCTTTTATAGCCCTCTCTAAGCGGTTTACAGAGTCAGCCTCTTGCCCCCAACAATCTGGGTCCTCATCTTACCCACCTGGGAAGGATAGAAGGCTGAGTCAACCTTGAGCCTGGTGAGATTTGAATGCCTGGCTATGGGCAGAGTTAGCATGCAGTACTGCATTCTAATAGGAAGGAAGGAAAGGAAGGGCAATAGCACTTAGACTTATATACTGCTTCACAGTGCTTTTATAGCCCCCTCTAAGCAGTTTACAGAGTCAGCCTATCACCCTCAATAATCTGGGTCCTCATTTTACCCACCATAGAAGGATGGAAGGCTGTCAATCTTGAGCCTTCTGGGATTTGAACTGCCAAATTTGCAGCCAGCTGGCAGTCAGCCGAAATAGCCTTGCAGTACTGCATTCTAACCACTGCACCACCGAGGCTCAGGTATAAATTGGAAGAGACCCCTGCAGATCTTAAAACGGGGTGTCCAAAGGTTGGGATTGTGACCAGTCTCGATAGATCTCGGTGTCAATGGCACTGTATGAATAACCGTGGGCAGCTTTTACAACTGAATGTGATTTCAAAACGGCCAAATGCCCCTCTCCCTTGAGAGTAAACCTATGCACGTCCCAAAGGTGCATTTTCAAAAGGCAACTGGATGTTTTGCTTCTCGTCCAAGAAGCTTCTTCAGCTCAAAATGGAAGAACCTTTTTGGATGAGAAGCAAAGTGTCTTCAAGGGAAAACAATCCCTAGGCATCTTCTAAGAAAGCATCCATGACCTGGATCACCAAGAATCTACGTAGACACAGCCTACACACCTGTAAGGAAACATGTTTGACTTGCTCCGCCACACCTCCTTTACTGTGTTAGGTGAGGAAGATCAAATCCAGAAATCCAGAAAGATCCAAACTTGGCAAACACCGCTGGAGTGGTTAAGGCATCAGATTAGAAACTGGGTGACTGTGAGTTCTGGCCCCACCTTAGGCATGAAGACAACCCTAGGAAGCAGACAATGGCAAACTACTTTTGAAATCTTGACAAGAAAACTGCAGGGGATTATCCAGGCAGGTGCCAAGAGTCCACAGTGATTTGAAGGGGCTTGCACACACACACACACATGCACAAACATACACAACTAGTAGCTTCTGAGAAGGGTTGGTTTATCTTCTGGTCAATGGATGTTTTGCAGATAGGCTTTCCTGGCAGATTTGGGAAGTATACATCTTCCATTGGGTGTCAAAATAGTTGTCGATCCCTAGCAGAGAGGTCTCCAAATGTGGACATTTTAAGACTTGTGGACTTCAACTCCCACAATTCCCCATTGTGGGAGCTGAAGTCCACAAGTATGTGAAAGCCCAACTAGGTGGCTCAGTGGCTAAGACACTGAGCTTGTCAATCAGAAAGGTCGGCAATTCGGCGGTTCGAATACTTAGTACAGGTCTCCTGAGTGAGCAGGGGGTTGGACTAGATGACCTCAAAGGTACCTTCCAACTCTGTTTACTGTTTACAAGTCTTAAAGTTGCCAAGAACCCTGTTTTAAGTGGATATGACATAGGGTTGCTTTGCAGACTTCAAGCAAGCTGAAACTGAGAATATATAAGATCCATAAGTGGGCTTTTTCCTCATTTCTAGAGGAAAGAAAAGGTTTGCAATTCAAGAGCTGTTCCAGCACTGAGAACCTTCTCAGATCTTTCTGATCTTGTCACTCTATCTCACATGAGGAAATGCAACTCAGACATTCCCCCACTCTGTTTATTGAATATACGAAAACAGGTTAGATAGAAGCTCAATTCAGGCTGTGCTTGGAAAATCACCCGAATCAAAAGTGACAGTTTTCTGCAGATGGTACTCTTCCACTCTGTTGGGTGAAGGATTTCAACCAAGAAGCCACCAAGCACATTAAAAACAAAAACAAAAAAACAACCAGCCAGCCTGCATAAATGAGAATCATAAAATGAGGGCTGCAAAAATCTGTTAAAACAGCAACAAAGAAAGATGCATAAAACTCTTTAGGATTCTGCTACCATTTCATAATGCAGTGTTTCTCAACCTTGGCAACTTGAAGATGTCCGGACTTCAACTCCCAGAATTCCCCAGCCAGCATTCGCTGGCTGGGGATTTCTGGGAGTTGAAGTCCGGACATCTTCAAGTTGCCAAGGTTGAGAAACACTGTCATAATGATTGATGGATTCGGTGCAGCCTTATCCTCATAAACGCCATAAAATCTTCTCCCAAAGATGCTTTTCTTTTTCCAAAGAGGCAACTGGACTGTCTTTGTTTCCCCTTGATAACATTTCTGCATTCTGAACTGAGGAAGCTGCTTGGATGAGGAGCGAAATCTCTTCGAGGGAAAACAAAGAAAACCCAGTTGCCTATTGAGAAAAAGGAAACCACGGCTAGGATGATGGAGAATATCCACAAATGTCTTCATAAAATCTTGCTTATGGGAAAAATAAGAAGCGTCAGGAAGAGTTAAATCTCTGTTGCAGTTGGAAAAAAACGGCCATATATTTGAGGGAAGAGAAAGGAAGGCTTGAGACGATCCCAACATATCTTCTCTCCCCACCACCACCTTTTAAATCAGGGGTGTCCAAACTTAGGAACTTTATAAAGACTTGTGGACTTCAACTCCCAGAATTCCCCAGCTAGCATTCTTGGAGTTGAAGTCCACAAGTCTTAAAGTTCCCAAGTTTGGACACCCCTGGTTTAAACCTTCCTTGCCTATTATTTCTGCCATATATGACAATCACATGTGGGCTCATGAGCCTGCTGGTGTTATTCAGAGAAGGTGGTGATTCAAAAACACAGCCATCCTATCAATTGTTCCCCTACTTTAACTCTTATCCCGCCTTTCATGTGTGACTCTGTGTCTGTCTGTCTGTGTGTATGTGTGTGTGTGTCCCAGATCTCCTGATTTGATCTTATTCATGTTTGATTTGATTCCTCTTGAATCTCAGCAAACATAACCCCACCCAGCCTGTGGAAAATGAGAGACTAATAAAATGCTTGTTTGTCAAGTACGCTGATGCCCACCAGACACCTAGAAACAGGAAACAAGCAACTCGGAGAACAGGAGACAAAATTTACGAAATTATCCATATAGGCCAATGTTGCTTCTACATAGGTGAAGCAAAGTTTACTAGCTCTTAGGCCCAAGTTAATGTTAACATTTTGGCTTTTCTGATCATTGCTTCTCATTTTATTTTCTATCTCACTGGTATTTTACTGCTTTTTTTTTTAAGTATAAATTACAATGTGTGTTATCCACAACCTCTATGTAGAATTTCTGCCACTAGTATTAATACTAACACAAGATGCAGTATTTTAATAGCTTCCTTAACAGTGTGCAAGACTTTTATACACATTCTCTGAGTAGCTGAATATACTGTATGGTAGATTATACTGTATGGTAGACTGTATGGTTATCTTGCCAAACAATGCTGCGTTTAGCTGCAGTTAAAAAGCTAAGCAGGGAAAGAAGCAAAATCGATCACCATCCATAAGTCTCATTTGGCAGTATTTTTTCCTCTTAAAAATTTACAAGAACGTTTTCCCCTCCCACCCTCAACTTAAATGAACTGAAACTCTTTTTACATTTGGTGGGGTATCGGTTTTGAAGTTTATAAGTCAATGGATACTGTATTTCCCCTTTTTAATTGTACAAACCTAACTAGTTGTAAAAAAAAAGATGTTGATTACTTTTGGATTAGCCATAACTAACGTTGTTTGTTATCACTGAATAGTCTTGTGGGACAGACTTTTGGAAAACATAGAGACCTTTGGCCTTTTTAGTGTACTGACATCGTGCCTTCTGATGCCTTGATATCCTATGGGAAAAAGTCCGAATCCTATTAGAAGGCAAATGGAAGAATAATATATTTCTCACTTCAAAGAATGGTGTTTGAGGAAGAGGACCAAAATAATGCTAACAATAACCCTGGGGATCCAATCTGTTCCCTGAATGGCAACATCTGCATTCTGTTCTGACAACTGTGGTACGATGCATACCGTGTACATTTCGCGGGGACCAATTTTAATTTCTGGGAGGCGAAAGGAAGCCCAGTTGGAAAGGCATCTGATTTTGGAGCGTTATCCTGCATAAATCCAGCAGAAGCCAACTCCATTCTATGGGAAAAAGACAAGCAGAAGAAGCTGTTTCAAATATCTCTGGAAAAGAGCTTTGTTTCTCCTCGTTTGCCATTCACTATCTGATGAGATTATGGTGAACAAGGAACATTTTTTAAAATAATAATAATCATTCAACCACTCATTTCCGGAATGTGGACAATTCAACCTGAATGTGTGATTGGTCCAATACATGGAGGCGGTTGTCCTGATGAGTCCAGTTGGGGGCCAATGACTTGGCTTTGCCCTACAGCAGAAGTGATGGTTGAAGGACAATGGATAATCTGTAGCCCGTTGCCTTGTGGTGGGCATGGCCAACTTAAGAGGAACTGCAACACGTTTTGCTCCATGTATAAGCGATCAACTCATACACAAAGTGTTCTTTATGTAAGGGAGACCCATTTGTATGAAGTGGAGTTTTGGTCTTCAAGATTCGTGAAGGAGGGATCTGATTCTTCCCCAGTTGCACTTGGCTTGACTGACCTGCATCTAGTGAAGACATAGCCCCTTTTGTAAGCCCTTTAGTTACAAGCAATTGTAAGGTTGACTTCCTCATTCCATTGGGGAGGTTGGGGGTACAGAGCAAATGACACCCATCTCACTTTGGTATGCAGATTTTTGAGCGACTGAAGAAGGCTGTAATTTTACTATTATTGTTTCTGTATTTTGTACTGGGAATTGGTTACGAAGGACAGAATAGATTGGTGTTTGGCACACCACCCTCCTCTCCCAATTGTTGCTTGTGACCTTTTCTCACAAGAAAGGCATGAAAACCCAGGAAAATGAAAATGTTGACATTTGAAGAAGTATCTTGTGTTTTGGAACAGTTTCATTAAATTGATGTTTCAGGTATAAGCCCCCCAATTTATTTCTATGGAAGCTGGAAATCAATCGGACTTCAGTCTTGCATTTCCCAATGAAAATGACATTTTTGAATAAGCCCCATGAGATGTTTCTCAACTAAATTCCCAAGCAATTAAAAGCCATCGTTATCCACTCAAAGCCATTCTGAATGAATGAGAGCAAGGGTGTGTCATGCCTGCATCATGTAATATGTGAATCAAAGCCAGGGAAAACTCTACACAGCGATGTTTCTCAGCCTTGGTGACTTGAAGATGTCTGAATGTCAACTCCCAGAATTCCACATTTTGAAGTCCAGACATCTTCGAGGGACCACATTGAGAATCATTGCTTGACAGCTATTGGAGATCTAGCCCCAGCTAGTGGGATGGTAGAGTGTGTAACCATAAGCAGAGCCATGTTCTTCTCTTAAAAACATAAGGTAAAGGTTTCCCTCACACATATATGCTAGTCGTTCCTGACTCTAGGGGGCGGTGCTCATCTCCATTTCAAAGCCGAAGAGCCAGCGCTGTCCGAAGACGTCTCCGTGGTCATGTGGCCAGCATGACTAAACACCGAAAGCGCCCGGAACACTGTTACCTTCCCACGAAAGGTGGTCCCTATTTTTCTACGTGCATTTTTTATGTGCTTTTGAACTGCTAGGTTGGCAGAAGCTGGGACAAGTAATGGGAGCTCACTCCGTTACGCGGTGCTAGGGATTCAAACCGCTGAACTGCTGACCTTCTGATCAACAAGCTCAGCATCTTAGCCACTGAGTCACCGCGTCCCTCTTAATAATATGTAGATACCCCTATATGTAGCCCTGCTAGCAATTTCTGTTAAGGCAAAGTGCTAGTTAAAGTTGCCATCTAATGTGATCAGAGGTTTTCAGCTGGGTTTGGTGTGTGGTCCTCGGGAGAAACATCAGGAGAAAGTTAAGGAATTGACATATTATGAAAAGGTAGAGCTGGTATCCCAACTTGAATGACTAGAAAAGAGGCCATCCATACAAAGTAGAGTTTGTACCACTCAATTTTGTCATTCCCCGTTCTTCCTCCCTTGTCTATTTCATTATTATTGGAATCAACTGTTGCAGGCTCCTTCCCTAAAATTTAGATATCCAAAGATCCAGGCGAAACTTGTATATAAGGTGTGAGGCAGGAAGGTAGGAAAGGAAAATTGTCCTATCTTTCCCACGGTTAAAAAAGGCAGGATTTCCAAGAGAACGTAAAGGTTGGAGGGAGTGTTAGCAGTCACGGAATGACACACTTTCTTTCTGTTTGCTCACCTCATAGGCTACTAAATGAAAACAACAACAAAGGTGCTTCTTCAAAAGGCAACTGGACTAGGTTTTTTTTTTCCTTGAGGAAGAAATAGATGGTGTTTTGCTTCTCAACCAAGGAGCTTCATCAGTTGTGACTGATTTGCAGTAACAACTGATGAAGCTTCTTGGTGTTCTGGCCAAGGCTTCCCAAGAGCAGGAAGCAAACTCCTTGTCCTGACAAAAACCTTTTTATTGACTGTGAATTCTGCTCATTCACATCCAGCAAAGTCTTTCAAGGGAGGATTTACAGTCACAGACCTTATCTGGCATAGAGAGCTGCCAGGCCGATATCTGCAAAACTTGGCAAAGAGTCTCGGAGAGCCATGAACCAATGAAATGAACTAATTGTCTCCTGCAAACTCCCCTCCCCTTTCGCTCCTCTTTTATTTCCTATGGGAGGGGCCATTCACCATCCACCTGTGGCCTTAGTCCCAAGTTGACCCCTGTTCTTTAGCTGTTCCCTTCGTCTGGCAACTCTGCGCATGAGCAAACTGGGAACAGGCTCCAGCTGTTCATCTGCCTCACTGATGTCTGACTTTGAAGGCAGCTGATAACTGGCATACGGCCCTGGCCCCCTCTCTGCCTACAACACAGAGCCCTTATCAGAGCCTTCCGCAGACTCCAGGACTGGCCCATGTTCCTCCCCAACCTCCTCACTATCTGAATCTGCTGCCAGCCACAACAGTTGGATGAGGAGCAAAATAACTTCTTCTCCCTCAAAGAATAAAGATTTCAGCTGCCTTTTGAAGAAGCACCTTTGAGACAAGTATGACCTGGACGACTGAGAATCTCCAGAGATGTTTAACCTGTTCAAGTTTTCAACGAGATCCTCCGTGACCCTCAGGCTGCAATCCTTAGGCATTTGTGTAGAAATAATCCTAAAGTAATTCACTAGGACGGACTCCTGAATTTCCTAGACTTGCACTGCTGGGTAGCTGAATGAAGAGACTGTACACAGTATAGCCTAAAACCTTCATCCATCTCTTCCATTACTGCATGTTTCTCACAGGAACTCAAAAGTCAAGTTTCTTACTACTTTCTAGGACCCCTAAATTTCCATTAGTTCCATGTCCTAAGGGTCAAGCTTTACCCTTCAACATCCATGCCAGGGAGATTCAGTTCTTCTCCCAATTGTATTTTGCCCTGATTGATGCACACTGAAGACAAAACTCTGCGTCAAAGCATTCCATTGAAGAGGTTGTGGTGATGATGTCCCTTCAGTGTTGACACTGAAGGACAGTTGGACAGGATGCCAGGACCTTTGAAAACTAACAAATGAATCCATGAGTTCATTTCAAGGTACTTATTGATATTTCTGCCCATGAAGGGTTTTCTTTATTCTTTTAATTATCTCTCTTCTATTCAGGATTGAGGAATTGGCTTTAAAAAATATATGAAACTAGTCTATGTTCTTTGTACTTGGCTTTCTTTTTCAAACCATTTTTTTAGAACAATCAAATCCCTAAATCTATTCCATGCTGCAAGGTTCAAGCAGGCTACAATGTCTTGACGTCTCTCATCATCTGCTTCTCAATAGACTTGTGTGACCTGAAGGGCTGTCCCAATATCGTAATGATGTTGAAGGAATCTGGGCTCCTTTCTCACGAAGCGCCACCCGCCCCAAATGTCTTCTTGCTTCAACACGTGGGAATTGGGCCAAATGAGAGAACCCTCAAATGCCCTTTTTATTTCACCGGACTCATGCTGGGTCTTATTTTGGAGATTTTTGAAAGGCAGTTTAAGGGGTTGACTTGAAGAGTAAGTAACAAGTTGGAAAGATAGCAATAGCACTTAGACTTATATACTGCTTCACAGTGCTTAACAGCCCTCTCTAAGCAGCTTAAGGAGTTAGCATATTGGCCCCAACAATTCGGGTCCTCATTTTACCCACCTCGGAAGGATGGAAGGCTGAGTCAACCTTGAGCCTGCTGAGATTCGAACTGCCAAATTGCAGTACTGCATTCTAATAGGAAGGAAGGAAAGGCAATAGCACTTATATACTACTTCACAGTGCTTTACAGCCCTTTCTTAAGTAGTTTACAGAGTCGGCTTCTTGCCCCCAACAATCCAGGTCCTCATTTTACCCACCTCGGAAAGATGGAAGGCTGAGTCAATCTTGAGCCTGCCAATTTGCCGGCAGCTGGCAGTCAGCAGAAGTAGCCTGCAGTACTGCACTCTAACCACTGCACCACTGGGGCTCCATATCACATGGAGACCTCTTTTGAAGAAAAGAGGTTGATCTGCATCTTAATTTCCTTTCATATGGAACAGCCAGCCCTTAAATTAAATCAGAAGTTGTGGACGCTCCAAAAAACTGAACGTTTTTAAGAAGAGATTGGACAACCGGTTGTCTGAAATGGTAGAGGGTTTCCTGCTTGAGCAGGGACTTAGACTAGGCGGCCTCCAAAGTCTCTTATTCTAAGAAGAAGAATCAAAGGGTATCCCCTCCTTTATCTTTTCTTCTTCTCTTCCCTGCCCACCCCACCCCAAAAAATCTGTGAATAAAACTGCATTGCATGTCCAGCAACAGGGCAACAATTGCAAGATGAGATAGTAGGAAAACACACAGCAGAATGACATTGTGGTAGGATTATGTAAGAGTGCTGTGCTCAAAAAGTGAGACAAGAAAGAGAGAGACAGAAGAGTATCACTGTGTGTTTACGGTGATGTCCAAAATCTACCCTAAGTTACGGGACCAAAATGACAATTGACTCGATTCGGGTGTAACGAGCAGCGTTGAAAAGCAAGGATTTACCAGACTGAAAATTTACATCTAGGCTGAAAACTCTGCGTAGGCACTAGATATTAAGAGTTATCTGGATTCTCCAGTCCAGACCGTGTAACCTTAATGAAAACAAAAACAAAAATGTTATCCGTCCCCCTTGCACATACCTTAATGGTACATTGGCTGTTTGAGCCAGTCTTGGATTTGATTTACACTGGGAGGCAGTGATTTAAGAACGATTTGCTTGATTTATACATTTCAATCATGGTCATGCATTACAATTCTCTTTGCAGTCAATTCTTAAATCACAGCTTGTTTTTCAGATGCAAATGAAACATTTGTTAACAGAACAACTCACTGGAGGGTGGTGGATTTTTCCATCTCCCCTTAAACTACATTTATCTATGTTTTGGATCCGTAAACATTCCCAAGGAAAAACCATCCGTATAGTTACAGAAAAGTGCACTTAATTCTTACTGCCTAATTCATGCCACGTTTATTCAAATCCTAATTGGACCATTTTTTTTAACCCGCAAGTTTCTACCAGCTAAAGGAAATAGCTCCACAATAGCAAAACTACTAGATTTCTTCTGTAGATCTCTACATTTCCCCCCACCCACCCTCAATTCTTAGCTGAATTCTAGATTTTTTTTTTCTTGGTATCTCCCCCAAAGACTTTTAGTGCATATCTTACAAAATGGTTAACGACAAGTAGTAAATTTGAAAGACTTTGTAGATCAGTGGTTCTCAACCTTCCCAATGCTGCGGCCCTTTAATGCAGTTCCTCATGTTGTGGTGACCCCCAACCATAAAATATGTGTTTTCCAATGGCCTTAGGGAACCTCTGTGAAAGAATCGTTCGACCCCCAAAGGGGTCCCGACCCACAGGTTGAGAACTGCTGTTGTAGACTGTTGTAGAGTGACAAATTTCCCAGGGGGGCTACAATTTAGATCAGGGATCGGCAACCTTAAACACTCGAAGAGCCACAAAGGTCCTAACCAGAAGCCCCCCATTCAATTCTGGAGCTGACCAGAAATCTGATTCTACCATAGAGTCTCCTCTTAGCGCGGCGTCCTTTTTCCTCTACCTGTCCTAAACGAAAGCCCTATCAATTGTGGAGCCGACCGGTGACAGGGAGCCGCAGCAGAGGGATGAAAGAGCCACATGTGGCTGCAGAGCCATGGGCTGCCGACCCTGCTCTAAGTCTAGGTTTGTATGTATCCAGCAGGTTTAAAAGGTGTACCAGTATAAGTTTATTGGCAGGTTGCCTGGATGTCAATTCTCCAAATTTCTAATTCAACCCAGCCATGCCAGTGAGGATTACAATGGGCCGAATAACTGGGGAACATCAAGTCGGAGTGGGGTGCTTTGAAGCAGATGAGAATAAGAAAGAGAGGCTTATGGCACATCCTTACTCTCAAACCATGGTTTGCGCAGAGGCAAACCATGGTTTACCAGACTGAGATTATCATATAGCCAAATTGTGCTGGCATCATCTAACCCAAATCTTTCTCTCAACCGAAGATCCTTCATAGCAAGTGATTTCTGCAGACTGAAGTCCAGCTAATCAGAAGTTTGTGAAGCCTGAAGGAGCTGTTTTAGAAGGAGTCTCGGAAATTAGACAATCTTTTAATTGGTATTCTGGGTTTAGATAGGTCAATGCTAAGTAAAAATCGTGTTTTTGCAGATGTTTGCCAGTGCTTTGTGTTCCAATAAGACTTTTTCCAGTGCAAAAGTTTTAGATCACTTGGCAGGATTAATATGAGCCTGGCCAATCAAAATAGAGTAGCACCATTCTCAGCCAACACTCAACTAAGATTTCCCCCCCAAACCCCTTTCCCATTATCAACCGATCCCAAAGATTTCAGATTCCACCAATGAAGGCAAATTCAAATTTCAAAGCACACATAAAGTATGAATACCACAACGTGATCCCAACTGTTGTGCTGAGGAAATTTCTCTGAAAATTAAATGTCCAACCATCTGCAAAAATAAAATAAAATGTGACCTCTGCCTTGGTATTGATCTTTCTAAGCCCAAAGAACTCCAACTACGAGTACATCCATTCTAAAAAACCTGAACAATTATTATCTCAAGAAATTCTCAGTGATGATCTAGGTTAGCAGTGACTAGCCACAATCCCTTCATACCTCATCCTACTTTGAGGTAGTCCAAATGCCAGCACAAGCCAGTTTGGTGAGGGTGATTATTTCATGCCTGTATGTAAGTTACCCAGATCATCTGATTGGGGGAGGGGGACAAAAAAGTCTAATGAGATGAAACTTTATTCTGAGATTGGAAGGCAGAGTTTAGAGATTATCTTTGTTTAGATAATTCCACCATTTTTAGAAGATGCTCTCCTGAAATCAACTCCTCTTTCTCCTCGGCTACCTTAGAGATATGCCATTTATTTTTTATTAGACAATGCAATCTTCTCTTCTTTTTATCTGCCCCTCTCTTCCATGGTCATATTAACCCAGTCTCTCTGGTGGCTTGAAACGTAGTCTTCAAGCTATGTTTGGTTAGGACATGTTGATCTGGGTTTAGCCTGGGTTTATTCATTCCAACAAAGATGACCCATCTCAGCCCAGTTTTAAGTTCGAGCATGCAACTGGTTTCCATTCAGGGAGGGAGAGAGATTATGTAGACTTCAAGCATGTAATATAAAATGCCCACATTAATTGTTCTCATTGATAACACAGACAAAATAAAAACTGGTATTACTGAAGAACTCATATTCCTCCATCCATAACCTGCACATATTTTAACTAAAAATCTTTGTCTTTTAAACTATTGTATTGATAGGTTTAGAAAGCCTAAAAAAACCTTTTTTTTAATTTCAATGATTTTTCTGTATTGTATCCTTCTGAAAAATTAATGTTTTTATATGGTAAGCACATACAAACCTTCTGGCATTTTGGTTATTATTAATATATTATATTATATTATTATTATTATATCTATATTAAAGAAAGCCAAATGAAAAAAAAGTTTCATCCGTTTCTTTGTGGGTCTTGAAAGGAATGCAACCTGCAGATCTTCCAATGACAAGGAAGAATAAGGAATTTGGCCACATTAATGATTTTATTACTTTTATAAAACATACAAATGAAAACTAGAGGAAACTAACAGTAAGAAAGAAAGATAAAAAAATAGAGATGTGCAGAAAAATATTTTTTAAAAGAAAAAGATATTCAAAACCACGAATTCTGATCTCTTCTTCCAAGGATGTGAGAAATACGATATTCATCTCTTAATTTAACACTATAATATAGTGTCCATTTCCCCCCAAAAAATAATTTAAGAAAAAATAATTTAAAAAATTTAACAATCATCAAATTCATAATGATTTCCAATTTTCTGCAAAAAACAACAACAAGGCACTTGACAAACAGTACAGTAGTCCTTGACTTATGACCACAATTGATCCCCAATTTTCTGTTGCTAAGTGAGACAGTTAAGTGAGTTTTCCCCATTTGATAACCTTTCTTACCACTGTTGTTACGGTAAGTGAATCATTGCACTGGTTAAGTTAGTAACACAGTTGTTAAACGAATCTGGCTTCCCCATTAACTTTGCTTGTCGGTAGTCATAAACAAAACCCTGGGACACTGCAACCTTCATAAATATGAATCATTTGCCAAGCATCTGAATTTTGATTGACAGTCAGCAATTTAAAATAGGTCGTTCACTAAGCCAATTGGCAGTTTCAGCTGCTAGACAAAGTTTATCCGAAGCCTATAGCAATAGCAATAGCACTTACTTATATACCGCTTCATAGTGCTTTTACAGCCCTGTCTAAGTGGTTTACAGAGCCAACCTATTTGCCCCCAACAATCTGGATTATCATTTTACCCAGGACGGAAGGCTGAGTCAACCTTGAGCCTGATGAGATTCGATCTACAAAATTGCAGGCAGCCAGCAGTCAGCAGAAATAGCCTGCAGTCCTGCATTCTAACCACTGCGCCACCATGGCTCTATAGTCTTTCTATATAAGTGGTATGGCTAGTCTAACAAAGAGAAGGACTAGGGGTGATATGGCAGCAGTCTTGCAGTACTTAAGGGTCTGTCAAAGAGAAGAGAGAGTCAACCTACTCTGCAAAGCACCTGAAGGCAGGACAAGAAGCATCGGGTGGAAAGTAATCATGGACAGAAGCTACCTAGAACTAAGGAGAAATTTCCTGACAGAGAGAACATTTAATCAATGGAATGCCTTGCCTCCAGACACTGTGGGCGCTCCAACACTGGAGGTCTTTAAGAAGACATTGGACAGCCATTTGTCTGGATATTAACCAATATTATTTTCATAGACCAATATACAGTAGCTATTTAAAAACAAAACTTGTTCCCACTTCATCATGAGAAGTCCATCCTAGATTTACAAGCAGGTATTTCAAGAAGAAATTTTCCAACAGTGAGAACATTTAATCAATGGAATGCCTTGCCTCTGGAGGTTGTGGATGCTCTTATCACTGGAGGCTTTCAAGAAGAGTTTGGACCACCATTTGACTGGAATGGTATAGGGTCTGCTTCCTGAGCAGGGGATTGGACTAGAAGACCTCCAAGGTCCCTTCCAACCCTATTATTCTATATTCTATATCCTCTCTCTCTTTTTCCAGTTTATTTATATATTTTCTCTTTACATACAATAAGTGATTGGTGACTAGCATACTGTCTGAGTCAATTGGCTTACATACTAATGCTTTTTAACACTCTAGTTTCTACCTCTGTTATCCAACCATTGATAAAACAAATCCCAGGTTCGAAAATACTTTGTCTTTCCTTTTTTTCTTTTATCCTCAATGTTAATCTGCCCATTTCTGCACAGTCTAATTTTTTAAAAATTACATCATCTTCTGTAGGTGTTTTCCTTGTTTTTCCACTATTGTGCAAGTACGATTCTTGCTGCTGTCAAAACATTCAATATCAAATATACGTTTCCTTTATCATGTTTTTTTTTTCTGGTCTTAAGGCGAACAAAAATAGTTCTGGCTGGTAATCTATATTACAAATATGTTTTATATCTATGATGGAGAACCTATGTCACACGTGCCAGAGGTGGCATCTCTGTCGGTACATGCACCATTGCCAGCTGTTCTTCCGGGTTGTATGCACACCGGCTAGCTGCTCTCTTCTGGGTTCCGGTGCTCTGGGACACATGTGCATGCATGCATGCGCACACGCTCCAGTTTTGGCACTCGGTGCCAAAAAGGTGAACCATCACTGTTCTATATTCTCTTGCTAGGCCAACATGGTCAACTCAGGAATTCTGGGACTTGAAGTCCACAGGTTGTAAAACTGCCGCAGTTGTCTATCCCTGCTCTTGAGGCCAACCCTGATGCGGTCTTTGAAATAAAAGGCAGAGAAACAATTCAATGGCCCTCTTCTTGAGATGCATCCCAGAGACGCAGATTTTATCTAACTTCTGCTGAAACGAATAAGGATCAATCGCACAGCCAAGCGTCTGAAGTCCACTGGGACCTTCCAAGACACTTTCTTCACCCCTCTTTTCGAGGCTAATTATTGCAGCAAAATCTCATTAAGCTGACATTTCTTCCTTAATAGATGAAAGCCTGACTGCTCTGTGGTTTAGAGGTCAGCTCTTGAACAAGTTAGCATAGATTCAGAAGAGCTGCAAGCGGCCGAGACTGTTGAGAATAATCGAATCTCCTGAAAGCTGGCAGGCAGGCCGCTTTGATCAATGGCAAAACAGCTACCCAAACCAACGATTCTGTTTCACAGTTCTCTCCCTATGGCTGTATTTTTCACAGGCCGCCAATACGAAGCCTTGGAAATAGGTTGACCCAACATCCTCTCAACCCCCGATTCTTTAAAATGAGGAAGAAATCAATACAACCCTGGCTAATTGAACCAAGGAAATTAAAAAAAAATCTAGTTTACTTTTAATGAGCTCATACAGGGTACAGACTCTTAAAATATTCTGACTGAGGCTTCCCAAGAGCATGAAGCAAACTCATTGTCCAGACTAAAAACTCCTTTTCTTAACTTCCTGTGAATTCTGCTCATTCACATCCAGCAAAGTCTTTCAAGGGAGGATTTAGTGTCACACACCTTATCTGGCATAGAGAGCTGCCAGGCCGATATCTGCAAAACTTGTCAGGGAGTCTTAGAAGGTCACAAACCAATTAAGTAAACTAATTGTCTCCTGCAAACTCCACTCCCCTTTCGCTCCTCTTTTATTCCCTCTGGGAGGGGCCATTCACCATCCATCTGTGGCTTACTCCCAAGTCAACCCGTTCTTTAGCTGTTCCCTTTGTCTGGCAACTCTGTGCATGCACACACTGGGAACAGGCTCCAGCTGTTCCTCTGCCTCACTGATGTCTTGACTCTGAAGGCTGCTGATAACTACCAGACGGCTGTGGCTGCATCTCTGTCTCCGACACAGAGCCCTCATCAGAGCCTTTCCCAGATTCCAGGACTGGCCCATGTTCCTCCCCAACCTCCTCACTGTCTGAATCAGCTGCTACTCCAATGGCAGGCCACTACATAAAAGTTTCAATTATACTCATAATTACGGTTCTTGCGTGATTGGAAATGATGGGCAGGACATATTATTGTGCATTCCTGATGGGGTGCAAACAAGGACATTTTGGGCAGGGGTGAGACACTCATGAAAATCACAAAGGAGGCCAACGGTGGGATGGAAGCCCTTTTAAAATGGTTTGCATGTAAGATTCAAACTCAATCTTTTATTCTGATCACAGACCAGAACAAAAACGAAAACCTTGAAATAAAACAGAGTGGAGCGATTAATGATCGTGTCTTGTAATGAATGGTGGAATTAAAATATGAAACAAGAATGGGGGCCAGATGCAGATTTTTTGTTTTTGTCTGTTCTGGGGAAGTTGTCTGCTATACCAAAGGGTCAAGGCTCCACCTTTTTTAAAATATTAGTTTGATCATAAAAAGTAAAAAAAAAACCAGAAAAACAACCAAAGGAAACAAAACAAAAACATGCATTCAACACCAGCAACAACAACAATAAAAGGGGGGGGGGGGAAATGTGTACAAAAAAAGAGGAAAAAGAAATCAAATAAATTTAATATTTAACACACAGGATCCACAGTGCTGGGTGCTGAAAAAAGAAAAAAAAATACATTCCCCTCGCCCATTACTCTAATCTTCAAATCCCTCTGTTAACCATCTGTTACTGTATTTAGTGCATCTAGTTATTATTCTTCCAAAAACTTTTTTTTTCTGATCACAATCCAGTATCTTCACATCTTAAATTTGGTCCTCAAGTCTTTTAAATGGAGATTAAATGAGTCTCTTTTGCAGGGACCACAGATGGTTAAAGAATTTAAACAGGTACTTTAATACTATTTTAATAATAACTAGCTGATAAGACAGCATTGCCCAGGTATTTATTGATAGGGGGGAAATGTCTGGGACCAAGCATAATTTCTAATGTTGGATTTTCTCCCTTACCAGAGGGAGCCCCCTTGTGGAGTACTGTGAAGCCGTTACCATGGCAACTCCACTACACTGTACAAAGGGGTGGGTTGTGGCAGACTACTGCCGGTTTGCTCAGGGGAGCGCCATGCGCAGAAGAATTAAAACTGCTCTGCGCGTACGCAGAAGCAAAAACAAGATTGCGGTACCTACAGCGCCACCGGGAGAACCGGTTTGGGTTTGTGGCTGGCCTGGGTCACTGCCGGTTCCAGCAACCCAGGCCGCCAAGCTACTACCGGTTCAGCAGAACCAGCCTGAACCAGTAGGAACACACCACTGGCTGTACAGTAGAAGCCAGAAGCTATTTTTAAGGCACAACAGGCTGTATCTTAACAGAACACAGGGGTGTCTTACCTCCACAGTATTTATTTCAAGAGAGTAAGTCACCTGTGTACCAAGTTTGGCTGAAATTGTTCCAGGCGTTCCAGAGTTATGCTGGAACACACACAGAGAAACACACACAGAAAGCCATTTATATATTTAGATAAGGAAACCAATCAGACAACAGTTTGGGATGCTTATAAGGCTGTGATACGAGGGTCAAGGCTCCACTTTGATACCACATCAGTGATACACATTCAGAGATACACATTCATTGTTACGGTACTATTGAATATACAGTAGTTTGGCTCCAAATGAGTGCCCAGGGCAATGTTAGAAGGGAGCAGGAAGGGCTGCTGTAATTAGGCCAGGATCTGGCCTTCTAAAGAGCAGTCAACATAGCTAATGGTGATGTCTTAAGCACTTTTTTCTGTTCCACTGAAATGGAATTGGGTTTCTGGCATAGATATACATATTAAAACCTAGCTAGCATTTGTTGCAGGAATTTGGAACTTGTGCATGACTAGCCAAGGGACAAGGTCACACATGCGTGCGCAGGCTGGGCAGCATCTCTTGTTGTTTCAAAATAATGAGAAAAGACAATGGTACTGTTCTGAACAGTTCTGTTCCATTCTCTCAAGCATTCATGACTCCTGGGGACATTGGCTTGGAAACTGTTTAGCAAGGCAGCACAAACAGCTTACCAATTTCTTGGAAAATGTGTTTTATTTCAAAGTATTGGTTTTGATGTATGGAGACTGACATTCAATCTTAGCTCTCTTTGCTCTGTATGTCCTACTACAGAGTTCAACATGGTGTACTCTCTAAAGGGAGTGTTGGATTGTAGCCTTCTGAAGTCTCATCCTGTTTGTTTTCGTCATTCGGCAATAAAGTGGTTTTAAAACAGTTACGATGTAGGCTAAACCAGCATTACAGAATAACAAGAGTTGGAAGAGACCCTGGAGGTCTTCTAGTCCAACCCCCTTCCCTAGCAGAAAATTCTATACCATTTCAGATTAACGGATGGCCAATCTCTTCTTAAAAAACTTCCAATGATGGAGCACCCACAACTTCTAATGTCAAGCTGTTCCACTGGTTAATTGTCCTGTTAGGAAATTCCTCCTTACTTCTAGGTTGATTCTCTTCTTGATTAGTTTACATCTATTGCTTCTTGTTCTGCCTTGGGGTGCTTTGGAGAATAGGTTGCCCTCCACCACCGCTTCTTTGTGGCAGCCCTTTAGATATTGGACCATGCTATCACGTTTCCCCTAATCCTTCTTTTCATTAAACTAGACATACCTTAGGTGCTTTAAGAATAGGTCAATCCCATCTTCTCTGTGACAACCCATCAATCATTGGAAGACGGCCATTGTATCACTCATTCAGGAACATGTTAAAGGTAAAGCTTCCCCTCGCACATATCTGCTAGTCGTTCCTGACTCTAGGAGGTGGTGCTCATCTCCGTTTCAAAGCCGAGTTGTCACTGTCCACAGCTCTCCACAAACACTTAAGGATTTGGCATGCTGGGAAGATGACCCCCAAAACTGTCTGGAAGTCAAAAGAGCACCAGCTTTGAACTTTTGAGATATTGAAGATTTCCATCACCTCCATTTCAAACCTTCCTTTTGGTCTGAAACCAAAAAATGTGGTACCGTAGAAATTTACATAGATGTATGCAATTTTAATGTTGCTTTGGGTTTTGTGAGGCCATTTCATCACGTTTCTCTGCTATGGGATTATTGGCTTCTATCTTCGTCTGGTAGATGTCCCCCCCCCCTCCCGCCCCCAGCTGCACAAATGCCGGCTTGCCAGCAGCGATCCAATCATCCTCAAACAATGACCAAATGTATGTCATTCAATAAAAGCTCACACAGAAATGCACTGTGGATTTTGACACTTGCAGTTTGAACATATTGAATTGACCAAGGTGTTAGTAACTTTTGGAAGTGACGATCAATGCAGACAGCTGCATTTTTCGAAAGTCTGCCTGTTCAAACCTCATAAATTGCCAAGTTATTATTTTATGCATTAAAGACACACTGGGGCAACAAAGAATTCTACTCTATTCTATTCTATATTTTCTTTTGTTTTCTATTCTATTCTATTCCATATTTTTCTATTGTTTTCTATTCTATTCCTAATCCTATTCCCTCTGATATTCTATTCCATTCCTATTCTATTCCATATTTTTCTATTGTTTTCTATTCCTATTCTATTCTATTCTTCTATTCTATTGCATTCTGTTCCATTCCATTCCATATTTTCATTTCTATTGTATTCTACTGTATTCTATTCCATATTTTTCTATTATTTCCTATTCCTATTCTATTCTATTCCATATTTTCATTTCTATTGTATTCTACTGTATTCTATTCTATTCTATTCTATTCAAGATGGGACCTATAACAAGTAAAATATCTAAAAATCACTAAAGAATTGTTCAGGTTTCCCCAGCTGTAGGCATCAATTACAGGTAGTCCTCCTCTTACATTCATTTAGTGACCATTCAAAGTTACAACAGTACGGAAAAAGTGGCTGATGACCATATTCCACACTTGTAGCATCCCTATGACACTTGGCAACGGGTTCGTATTTATGACGGTTGCTGTGTCCCAGGGGGACGTGATCCCCTTTTGCAACCTTCTGACAAGCAGTCAGTGGGGAAGCCAGATCCACTTAACAACTGCACCACTAACTTAACAACTGCAATGATTTGCTTAACAACTGGGGCAAGGAAGGTCGTAAAATGGGGCAAAATTCACTTAACGAATCTCTCTTAGCAACAGACATTTTGGGCTCAATTGCGGTCACAAGTCGAGGACTACCTGCATGCTTAAAATAATAATGTGTTCTGCCAAAATCTGACGATCCTGTAATTTGGCAATGCACGGTAGGAATGCAGGAAGATGCTCAGAAAATGCATTCGTTCTTAGCAGACGGGGCAAAATGACATGCTTGTGTTTCTATGCAGAAAGTTGCCCCCAACTGCCTCTTGGGCATTTCTTAGCCAGCTGATTACAAAATTGCTGAAATGCCAAGGAGGGGGAAAAAAACTTCAGTACCCTTGTGGATTTTCCAGCTCAACACTCTCGTCTCTTAGCTGCTGTCATGTATGGTTCCGGTTCCAGTCCCAGCCTAGCTAATGATTTCTCAGGCATCTTGGGGAAAATAACCTATCATCCTATATTATCTCTTTCTGCAAGAGGAACCTCCAAGGAAGTTTTGCATTCCTTGGTCTCCTATTGCATTTCAACCATCCCAATATCTCTCTGCTTGCAGGGAGTCTTCGCTTCTTTGTAACATGCGTCCATGTCCCCTGAACATGCTAAGGACATAGTTTGGGGCTGTGTGAAGGCAAAAGCAGGATGTTTGCCAGATGCTGTATTGTCATACACTTTGTAAACCAATACTGGAAGGGTAGAAAAGGATTCTTTATTAGGGACGGGTAAGCCTTTTGGGATAAGAAGCATATTGTTCTGACCTAGGCTTCCCAAAAGCATGAAGCAGATTCCTCATCCAGATAAAACCCCTTTTATTTAGTTTCAAGGGAATTCCTCTCGAGCAAAGTCCAGGCCAACAGTCTTTCAAGAGATTTCACAGCTACAGACCTTTATCAGACTTGGAGAGCTGCCAGGCCGATATCTTCCAAATGCCATGCTGTAGTGGCAATTACTTGGCAAGAAGTCAGGAACAGATCTTCACCCTAATGAATTGAACTCATTGTCTCCTGCAAACTCCCCTCCTGTGTTCTTTAGCTCTTCCCTTCGTCTGGCAGTTCTGTGCATGTGCATACTGGGAACAGGCTCCAGCTGTTCTTCTGCCTTACTGATATCCAACTCCAAAGGCAGCTGATAACTGCCAGACGGCTCTGTCCCCCTCTCTGCCTCTGACACCGAGCCCTCATCAGAGCCTTCCCCAGACTCCAGGACTGGCCCATGTTCCTCCCCAACCTCCTCACTCTCCGAATCTGCTGCCAGATCCGCTGGCAGGCCACAACACATATTGAAATATTGGGAGAGAGCTATAATTCCTATCACAAAAAGGGTCACAAACCTGGAATGGAGCAGATATGAACCTAGGTCCCATTGGTAGTTGACTTCTCTCTCTTTTTTCTGAATCAATTCAATTTTTCTTTTGCTGGCTATTCTCACTGGGTCAGATTTCATCCCTTTCAGATTTTGGAGAGTTATTCATATCTGATGATGTGAAAAGACAGATAAGAGCCCTAAGCCCCTTTATGTAATTTCTTTCAAACATTCTGCTGAGCTTAAAAAAAATCTACTAGTCCTGGTAGCACAGTGGTTGGGATGCAGCATTGCAGGCTAACTCTGTCCACAGCCTGGAGTTTGATCCTGACGGGATGACTCAGCCTCTCATTCTTCCTCAAGTTGGTAAAATGAGGACCCAGATTGTTGGCTGATTTTGTAAGCTGTTTAGAGAGGGATGTAAAAGCACTGTGAAGCGGTATATAAGTCTAAGTGCTATTGTCCCGAAGCGACTTTTGGATCTTCTTTGTTTTTCCTTGAAGACGTTTCGCTTCTCATCCAAGAAGCTTCTTCGGTTCTGAGTGCTATTGCTAATAAACAAGGATGGTGAACCATATCCCAAGTTTGCCTTCTAATAAATGGATGTTTTTGTGATAAGTAGCAACCTTCAGTCCAGCTTTCCATTCCTGATTACCAGAGGGGTGGGTGGGTGTTGAAGAGTGTTCTCCCTCAAGAGATACATGGAGTGTAGACCTGATGATAAACCTTCTCAGTAGTGGCACCCTCTCTTTGTAACACCTTCCACCTTGAGGCAATTCAAACACAATCTTCCTTGTGTTCGGTACACAATAAAATGGGAAGGATTCCAGCATCTTAGCTCTGGTTGATTGATTCTTAGGAACCATCCCAGGAATTTTGAAAATGACCTTCTTTTGAAAATGAGCCTCGGGGGCGCAGTGGTTAGAATGCAGTAATGTAGGCTACTTCTGACTGCCAGCTACCTGCAATTTGGCAGTTCGAATCTCACCAGGTTCAAGGATGACTCCGCCTTCCATCCTTCCAAGGTGGGTAAAATGAGGATCCAGATTGTTGGGGGCAAGAGGCTGACTCTATAAACCGCTTAGAGAGGGCTATAAAATACTGTGAAGCAGTATATAGGTCTAAGTGCTATTGCCCTTCCTTTCCTTCCTTCCTATTAGAACGCAGTACTGCATGCTAACTCTGCCCACAGCCAGGCATTCAAATCTCACCAGGATCAAGGTTGACTCAGCCTTCTATCCTTCCGAGGTGGATAAGATGAGGACCCAGATTGTCGGGGAAAAGAGGCTGACTCTGTAGACCGCTTAGAGAGGGCTGTAAAGTATTGTGAAGCAGTATATAAGTCTAAGTGATATTGCTATTTTCCTTCCTCCCTGCCTGCTTCCCTTCCTCTGCACAATGATTAGAATGCAGTATTGCAGGCTAACTCTACCCACTGCCAATAGTTTGAATCTCAGCAGGCTCAAGGTTGATTCAGACTTCCATCCTTCCGAGGTGGGTAAAATGGGGACCCAGATTGTTGGGGGCAAGAGGCCGACTCTGTAAACTGCTCAGAGAAGGCTGTAAAAGCACTGTGAAATAGTATAAGTCTAAGTGCTATTGCTATTTATGACTCCATGCACTATTCATTTTCTGCCACCCAGAATCTTTCAGGTTTGGGACAAATTAAATGTTAAATAATTGTCTTCACCAAGTTGTGCTTGAAATGTATGAAATAAACCCATAAGTCTGATGGAGTATGCCTATCTTTTCTTTCTCTCTGGTTCTGAAATTGGGCAGCTTAGTTGGTCTGATTTCTCTTACACTGGCATCCGGCAGAGCCTAGTGAGATCATTTCCAACAAGACTGGTGTGTCGAATGCCTTAAATCAATTCTGACTGACCTTTAAACTAAACGGCTGATGAGCAAAGGAGTTTGGGAAGTTTCAATCTAAAACTCTGAAGGGGCTCGAGTCGACTAACTCAATGGTGGCTCACTTCCTGAGACTAAGTATACTCCTGGCAGTGGTGGGATTCAGCCAGTTCGTACCTATTTGGGAGAACCAGTTAACTTTCTAAGCAGTTCGGAGAACTGGTTGTTGGAAGAAATCTCCTTTTGTGTTTTTCTACTTTACAGGGCTAAATCCTGTAAGGAAGGCAGGAAGGGAACATTCTGGTGGTGTTTCTAACCTAATCTTTACTGCCCTGCTAACAGAAACTGCGTCCCCGGTTAATCCTTATTCCATTGTAACAGCTAAGCGCCCATTGATCTGAGTGATGTTGAGTTGGCCACGCCCACTCAGTCAAATGACCACCGAGCCACACCTACCCAGCTGGTCCTTAGGGCAGAGAACCGGTTGTTGAATTATTTGAATCCCACCACTGACCCCTGGAGCCCATCCCTTCACAAAGCTGCTGATTTATTAAATCTGTCTGTGGATGTATTTATTGATCAAGCTAAAAGGGAAACAAATGGTTTTTCATATCCCCCCCCAAAGGGCTACTATATTAAACTAAAAGTTTAAAGTCCATGTTAACCTCCCCTGTTGCTGGGTTGAAGCTCACAGCGTATGCAACTGCTGAGGCAGCACTGACAGGAGAATTTGGTTCAAGAGCCGCGTTGAAGAAATAGACGGCCTGCTTGCAGTGAGGAGTCCATTGACAATAATCCTGTGTAGAAAAGAACCAAGAACAATCAGGTGGGAAAGTAAGTGAAGGTGCCAAACATCCACAGATGTCATTTTTCTTAGAATATTGGAATAAAGAATAGAACAGAACAGAAAAGAACAGAATAAATATTAGAATAAAGAATAAAATAGAATAGGATAGAAAAGAAAATATGGAATAGGATAATATGGAATAAAATAGAATAGAACTGAACAGACTAGAAGAGTTTGTTCAGTGCTATCATTCATTGAACAATGGCTAAATGAATGATTGTAGGTTGAAGACATTATGACAAGGCCTGTTGACTGCAATGACTTACAGCCAAAATTCTGGTTGTATTTGTAATTATATTTGTAATTAAAAATCTACTCATATTATCGGGGTTTTTTGGTCTACTATAGTATTAATTCAGCTTTTTTCTTTGCATTATATTTTAAATGCCATGATTGTATTGCAACTTACTATGTTTTACAACACAAAGGTATTTTTAGTTCACTCTAAACCCAACAACTGCTCCTGGAAGCCTCCAAGCATCTCGATCGAAATGAGTCCCAATTCAACTTTACGTTCCATCAACTCCAATCTACATCTGTAGTAAATCCTGTTCTCTGTTGTAGGTCCTTAGTAAGCCTGTCCATCCTAACCACGCTGCACAATACGTTCTGCAGAAGCTTCCAATCACACACACTCTGTTTAATTACAACGGCAGATTCACCACCATTAATCTGTCTCCTGCGTTATTTCCGCCAACTACTACAATTGAATTCGTTCCAAATGTGCTCAAAATTACTCACTGGAACGGAGTAGAATTGATGGTCTTTTCTTTTCTATAGAGCAATTTAATATGACGGCTGTCCCAACTCCTTGTGCAGCAGAGTTGAAATAAAACATAACCAACCTTTTCATTGGAATCCTGCACAAGTCCTGTGCTGATGGAAATGTTAGGTGCCAGATGGTATTCCATCCACAGAACGGCTCCGTGACTCTTCGCACACCTGCAAATATATATACATGTATATACACACACACACGCATATATATATAGCTCCTTAAATATTGATTTCCTGCAAACGCTGAAGAACACCGATAGACCAACGCATGCATTATGCAGTGTACAAACTCCTTTTGAAATATGAACAGTATTTTCCTTTATCAGAAATCTAGTTAAAAGGACAAAGATGAGCCTATTTTGAGGGCAAACCTATGCTAAAAGAATTATTTAAAAGGACTGATGGTTTACTTTCCCATTATGTTAAAACCTAAGTCTTAATCAAGATCAAGCACTGTCTGCCAAAAACACTGTCTATTTTTCAGAACTGAAGAGAAAGTTCCAGAGAAATCTTGATACAGGGGTTTTAAAATAATCAGGTAGAAAAAAAAGCATGGAAAGGAACAAGGCAAGGATAATTAACATTAGAAAGTTCTGTTTCCCGGGATGGATAGGAATATAGTTCTCAAAACAATGCTGTTTCTGTTAATACTTCAGGACAATCCGATCTACTGTAAATAATCGCTTTTTGGAAAATGAAGTATTGCTGGAAAACAACAGCTCAGGAGGAAAGAATAGGAAATAATCTATCAGCCAGCCCCAGAAACTAATATATATTGTGTCTTCTTCATTACTTTTCTTAAAAATTGCAAAGGTACCAGAGCTTTCATATGTCTGTTTCATATTTTCAGAATATATGTTTGAAGAGAGAGAGAAGAATTCAAATTATTACTTCAAAGTTTGACTTCATAATGCCTTCAGGAGGTGTTACCAAGAAGACTGATTGTAAGTCCATATTCTCCTTGCTTAAAAGCATGTTTTCTGCCAGTTCTCGGAATGCAACGTTTTCATTACATCTTCTATTTGTCCAGATAGATAGTTAGATAGATAAATAGATAGATAGATAGATAGATAGATAGATAGATAGATAGATAGATAGATAGATAGATAGATAGATGATAGATATAGATAGATGATAGATAGATAGACAGACAAGACAGACAGAAAGACAGTACAAGTACACATTTTACATTACAGACCCTTCAACAGCAAAAGCTATCCATTTCCCGGACTTAGCAAAGTGATACTTCTCCATAGTCGGGCACTCATTGCATCCTAAAATAGTGTCCAAAGGCTTTCGTAACATTGGGAAGATACTGCAATCACACTACAATGTGATGATTTAAAAAACAAAAAACCAGGTCCACCATCTAGGGACTGAAAAGTTTAAGGATTATTAGATGATGCAAAATAACTAAGAATAAGGCATTTCAGCAAGCTAAAAGTCAAGGAATTTGAGGATGAATATAGTGTAGTTAGTAGTTTACTTTATTGTCATTGTACCTCATACAATGAAATTAAATGCCATTTTCAGTGTATGTTATAACTATAAAAATAAAACACAAACACAAATCCTTCAATTGAAAACCCCCTGATATTGCAGTAATATTGCTCTGATATTGCAGCAATATAGTTAGTGCTCTGGGATAGAAACTGTTTTTCAGGCTATTTGCCCTTGTTTTTATTTCCCTGTACCGTCTGCCAGATGGTAATAGTTCAAAAAGAAATGGTGCCCAGGATGAGATGGATTTTTAAGAATGTTTTGAACTTTCTCAAGGCATCAGGAGCTATAAAGCTCTTCCAAAGAGGGGAACCCATGATCCTCTGGGCAATGGCGTTGACTCTCTGGAGCGCTCTCCTATCTGCCACTGTGCAATTGATAACCATACACAGGCGCAGTAAGTTAAAATATTCTATATGGTGCAGCAGTAGGTGGTCACCAGCAGTTTTTCATTCAGTTGTTGTTTCAGGTAGTATCATTTCTGCTGGTCCCTTTAGACCAGGGCAGCAATGTTAGTGCCCCAGGTCAGCTCCTCTTTTAGGACAACACCCAGAAACTTAAAACTGGCCACTTGCTCCACTCGGTCTCCATTGATAAACAAGGGCTGGATGTCTGATCGCTTCCTTCTAAAGTTCACTATAAGTTCCTTGGTCGTATTGGTGTTAAGGACCAAGTTATTGTCTCCACACCACGAAAGAAACCGGTCCACCTCGCGTCGATAGGCAGATCCAGGAAAAAAGAAAATCAAGATCTTTGCGTTAACAATGTTTAAACTGTAAGTTTGGCACATGCTACCTGGCACATTCCCTCCCAAAATACAAGGACTGGAATATTTTTCAAAAGGAAAAGGTTTTGTGAAAGAAATCAAAAGTACTATCCCAAATATATTTTTTTTACTAAAAGATAACTTTGATCTTTGTTTTCCCTTGAAGACATTTCACTTCTCATCCAAGCAGCTTCTTCAATTCTGATTGAATGGTTCCTTCAGTCAGAACTGAAGAAGCTTCTTGGATGAGAAGTGAAAAGTCTTCAAGGAAAAAATCCAGCTGCTTCTTGAAAAGAGTACCTTTGGGACAACCATGACCTGGATAACTGAGAATCTCCATAAGACATTTTGTTGTTTCTGGTTTTAATAGTGTTAGGATGATTTGGGATTTTCTAAAACATTGACATTCCTTGTCGCAAAACAAACCAACCAATCCCAAGAAAGTCCAAATGCTTTTTGTAAAAGCACGTTTAGGAAAACCATGACCTGGATGACTGAGAATCTCCAGAGACATTTAGACTCTGTCTACTTTGCATTAAATGCTTGGTTATTTCCAGATAAAGTGGTTTAATTACCAGAAGGAAATCCTTCCTCATTTGATTTCAGGGAAAAGAATCTCAAAAAGAATATTAAAACTCCCAACTTCTTGCCACGATGAATCACGCGATATTTTCTCAGAAAACTACATTGGATGTTTAAATAAGGATCACGCTGCAGACAAATATTGATTTTTACGGCATATTCCAGCATTTTACAGCTGGTGCAGCAATAACACCATAATTGGGTGCAATGATAACCCCAGACTCTGTATATGTTTCAGAAAGGCATGTTCAGCCAGGCAACAGATGGCTCGTATTTGGAAAGGAGAAATAAACATCGTTATAAATCAAACCATTCATATGGTACCAGATAATTTATACATTATTCATTCAGAACAATATGTCACCTCATATGTGAGAGATTGTTTTCATTAAGCTATGACACTGCAAAAGGAGCTTACTTTTAAGGAAGAGTTCCTTCTAAAGGATCAAAGTCCCTTTTATTTCAGCTCCCAAACATTGTGTCCTCTACCTAGTAAGTGATGGCGAACCTTTTCGACACAGAGTGCTTAAGGAGGAATGCGCATGCACGCACATACATGCCGGTGCACTAGAAATCCAAAGATCAGCTTTCCAGTGCGCACATGGCTGTTTTGGGGGCCATTTTACAGGACATTTGGGGACTGTTTTCAGGCTGTCGTTTCTGGGCCATTTTCAGACTCTTTTTTGGCTAAAAAATGGCCTATAAAACAGCCTGAAAAGGACCCGAAAAACGGTCTGTTTTTTAAAGCAGAAAAGCCGCTGGTGATGGCACGCGTGCCACAGGTTCACCATCATGGACCTAGTAGGTACCGTACTTAGCAGGATACAGAAAAAGATTATTACAGGTAGCTTTCAACTTACTACCACAATGGAGCCCAAAATTTCTTGTTACTAAGCGAGAGCGTTGTTAAGTGAGTTTTCTCCCATTTTATGACCTTTCCTGACTTAGTTGCTGGTTCACTTAGTTGCTAAGTGAACCACGGTAGTCATCAGGCTAATAACACGGTTGTTAAGTGAATCTGACTTCCCCATTGACTTTGCTTATTGGAAGTGTGCAAAAGGGATCACATGACCCCGGGACATGAAGATGAGGCAGCTGCCAAGCGTCTGAATTTTGATCACGTGACCACGGGGATGCTGCAACGACTGTAAATGTGACAAAGGGTCCTAAGTCACTTTTTTTACAGTGCCATTGTAACTTCAAACGGTCACTAAATGAACTGTTATAAGTCAAGAAGTATTTGTAACTCAAATGTACATAAAAATCTGTTTTAAAACAAAGGGCAAACAAAGAATAGAGTAAAATAGAATAGAGTAGAGTAGAGTAAAATACAATAGAATAGAGTAGAGTAGTAGAGTAGAGTAACAGAGTTGGAAGGGAACTTGGAGGTCCATCAAGGAAGGTTTTCAATAATAGACTGGACAACCATTTGTCTGGAATAAGGTTTCCTGCTTGAGGGGGATGGGTGTTGTGGACTAGAAGATCCCCCAGGTCCTTTCCAAACCAGTTATTCTATGTTACGATAAGCTTACTATAATCAATGACAGATACAAGGAACAAACGGCTAATAAAAGACAGGGCTATAAACTCGGGATACAACTTAAGAGCAGGGTTTCCCGGACTGTGAAAATCCCAGCTGGCTGGACTTCAGCTCCCAGAATTCTCAGCAAAGGCCACCCTGAGCGAGGAACTCCAAAAGTTGAAGTCCGCATTGGTGGAAGTCCTCCCAGTTTGGAAACAGTGTCTTGGAGCATCCTATAAAACATTCAATATTGCAGTTTAGTTCCCCCACCCCTTCCCCCGGATACTGACCTTGACAGGTTTAGGATGCCTTCTTCTGTGAGAGGATGTTGTGGTATAGCTTGTTGGAAGTCAAATGTCAGAACCGTGAGGGGATCCGAGGTGGATCTACAAGGGTATTCCCAAAGCGGATGGGGCTCGGCTTCCCGCGATTCTCGGAAGTCTAAGGAATTCTAAAGGACATGGCAAAGAAAACTGGGTCAGTGCCGCAGAATTTAGAAAGAAGAACTCCTTTGAAATTGCACAGTATTGAGGGAGTAGACCAATAGGTGGCTTACTAAGGCGAACGATTAATGACTCAAGACTGTGAAATGTTTTTTATAAAACAGAAAGAATGAGAATAGTTTCAGATTCTAAAGTTTTTGTTTCAGATTCTGAATTTATGGATTGGTTACAGTAAATCCCAAATCACTCTTAAAAAGCCACGAAGGGAACCATTCTAGTTTGGACAATGTGAGACTTCAAGTGGCCTGACCACCATTATTGAATGTTCTACAACCTTGCAATAGGGATGTGGTGGCTCAGATGCTGAGCTTGTCGATCAGAAAGGTCGGCAGTTCTGCGGTTTGAATCCCTAGCGCCGTGTAATGGAGTGAGCTCCCATTAGCACACACACACACCCAGAGTCGGGAACGACTAGCACATATGTATGAGGGGAACCTTTACCTTTATCTTTACTAGTTTGCAATCGTTTTGAAATGATAGCACATAACACAACAGATCCATAATACTTAAAATGTAGATCTAGCCATTAAAAGTGGTCCTTCCCAACCTATAAAATATATGCAAAATACCAGCCCTATTCAAAAGCAAAAAGGCTACAGTATTTGTAAGTTTAGTTTCCATCTCTCTTGCATCAGCCCATGCTGGCTGGGGAATTCTAGGAGTTGAAATCCACAGATTTTGAAGTTTTCAAGGTTGAGAAACCCAGTACAATAGTAATCAGTCAGATGTCCACCAGAACAGGAAAGCAAGAGCCTCTTCCTGGGTCGATGTAAAATGGCTAAGCAGCTTTTATTGGCTACTACATGGATAGGAGACCACTAAGAGATCCCACACCTCTAGGCTGGACAGGAAAGTCAAAGAACATGCAAGAAAACAAGAAGAATGGTTGCAGGAATTGGGAGTGGCTAGTCTGGTGAAAGGAAGGACTAGGGGTGACATGATAGCAATGGGTTGCCACAAAGGAGAGGAGGTCAACCTATTCTCCAAAGCACTAAAAGGTAAGAGAAGAAGCCATGGATGGAAACTAAATGAAGAGAGAAATAAGGTGAAGGTTCCCCTTGCACATATGTGCTAGTCGTTCCTAACTCTAGGGGGCGGTGCTCATCTCCGTTTCAAATCCAGCGCGGTCCAAAGATGCCTCCATGGTCATGTGGCTGGCATGACTAATCGCCAAAGACACACGGAAGCTGTTTTCAGCTTGAGAAAATCTTGCAACCCCCTCCCCCCCAGTTCAAGAGCTGAAGGCTTTCAAAAGATGCAGACTGTTTTCCCAAAAATAAAATGCTTCATCTGGATTGGTGGACAATGGACACTGGGCGGCCTGGGAAAAGGAAAAAGGGGTTTTTGTCATAATGTGCTTGCGACAAAACCTCAAAACTGGCTTTGCTTCTTCTGTGCCTGTATGGATCTGTCATTAAGTTTTACTCTTGGTAATAAAAATGTCCCAGGAGTTTCTTGTTCTCAGGGCAGGGCAAGAAGCAATGGGTGGAAACGAATGAAGGAGAGAAGCAACCTAGAACTAAGGAGAAATTTCCTGACACTGAGAACAATTAACCAGTGGAACAACTTGCGTCCAGAACTTGTGAATGCTCCAACACTGAAGGTTTTAAGAAGAGATTGGATAACCATTTGTCTGAAGTGGTGTAGGGTTTCCTGCCTAGGCAGGGGGTTGGACTAGAAGACCTCCAAGGTCTCTTCTCTTCTCTTTGATTTTCTATTCTATTATTATTCTATTCTTTCTGTTCTCTATTTTATTCTATTATTATTATTCTATTCTTTCTGTTCTCTATTCTATTCTCTATTCTATTTTATTCTATTCTATACTATTTTCTATTCTATTCTGTTCTGCTCTATTCTTTTGCTCTTCTTATTCTTTTGCTCTTCTTATTCTATTCTGTCTCTATTCTTATTCTTTCTCAATTCTTATTCTATTCTACTTTATTCTTTTGCGGTGCATGCCAACAGGACAGGTTTACATTACCTGCTGCTCCTCTAAAGCCAGGAAGACAAAAGTAACCCATCATGTCTGGGTTGACACATTGCGTCAGTCCTCAGGGATCCTGTGGTTTGTTTCATTTTGGTCGAATGCAACCTTAACAAAAACATACAACCCAGGTTTGACCTAATGTGCAACCCAAGTGAACCTGTGGCATATGCACAGGTCCAAAGCAGAGGGCATGACGAGAAAACCGGGAGAGGATCTGTCTTCCTTAATTGGGGAAGGGCTCCGTGTTTGTGCCCTTTTCACAGCAGATTTTGCTGCAACCTCACAGCTGCTAATGTGACTCATTAAAGCCATCATCCCAGACATTTCTAAGTAGTACTTTCCAATAACTACACATTTTTGCAATTAAGTTAATTAGCCCTACGCTCTCCAACAATGAGGGTTGAGGACCTGCAAACCCCTTATTATCGCGAAAAGGATGTGGCACAAAGGTCCTCGTGGGAGGAACTCGGTATTTTAAGCAACATCGTTGAACTTTCGTTTCTCGGCTTAGTTTTGGCTGCGGTGAAGATTTTGATCACCACGACTGTTTTGTATTGTTTCCTTAGAATTGTTACACAATTGCCCCACTGCAGTTTTGTAATTATTTTTAATGGATTACCATATTTTTCAGAGTATAAGACGCACCAAGATTTTGGGGAGGCACATTTTTAAAAAAATAGTTTTTGCACTCTGCAGACCTCCCAAAAACGGCCCATTTTTCACAAAAATGGGCCCCTTTTTTGCCAAAAAAAAAAGGGGGCATGCATAGCCTTTAGGAGGTTTATAGAGTGTTTCTGGGGGGGCAAAATTGAGCAAAAAATGGCCTGTTTTTTACTCATTTCTGCCCTCCCCATCCCCCAGGAGCAGTCCGGAAGCCTCCCAAAGGCTATGCACGGATATTTTGGTGAAGGGGGCAGGATTTCGGGAGACAAAAAATCTTGTATTCAGTGTATGACACACCCAGATTTTCACCCTCTTTTTTGAGGGAAAAAAGTGTGTCTTGTACTCCAAAAAATATGGTAGCACTATTTTTAAAGGCATGGAAGTGTTGCTGTTCTTACATTATTAGGCTTTTTGTGTTTTATTGTGGTTGAGACTCTAGAAAGCATACAGAGAAGAGCAACAAAGATGATTAGGGGACTGGCGGCTAAAACATATGATGAACGGTTGCTAGAACTGGGTATGCCTTGTTTAATTGGATTGACTTGCAAAAAAATGTCTCACTGGATATACCAAAAGAAATGGCTGATGTTTTAAAAATCAACAGGGAAAATACAAGTGATAAACTATGTATTTACCCTATATAATTCTTTCTTATTGGATTTTTAAAAAAAAATAGGCTTGAGGAAGACTCTGCAATGAGAATGGGACCCAGAAGAGATGAAGATAAATCAAATTATATAGCAATATTTGAATGAATTAAGACTTTTAAAAGTAAAAGGAGGTTTATGTGATGACTTTAAAAAACAAAAAACCTTTATAGACACTTTGCCAGGGGGATGGAGAGTTACTAAACTTGTTTATATTTGTTATGTGGAAGGTTGGAAGTCATTTACACATTTCTCTTTCTGTATTATTTTTCTCTTTCTCTTTTTTCCTTTTTCCTTGCACTTTTTACCTCTTTTTCCTTTTTAAAGTTTAGTTTGTATTAGATTTTATTATTGTAATCAAAATTCATCAAGTTTTACATCATGGATTTCATTTAAAATACATGTATTTAATGTTTTCCCATCTTATTGCTAGAAATTGGGAGGGCCGGATGCCATGATCTTAGTTTTCTTAATGTTGAGTTTCAAGCAACTTTTGCACTCTCCTTAGTGACAGATTTTATTTTGCTGGGCTCCAAGATCACCGCAAATGGGGAGGAAAGCTATGGCAAATCTAGACAGCATACTAAAAAGCAGAGACATCACCCTGCCAACTAAAGGGTGTATAGTCAAGGCTCTGGTTTTCCCAGTTGTAATGGATGGCTGTGAAAGTTGGACAATAAGAAAGGCTGAGCATAAAAGAATTGAGGCCTTTGAACTCTGGTGCTGGAGAAGACTCCTGCGAATCCAACCGGTCGGTCCTAGAGGAGATCAATCCTGACTGCTCTTTAGAAGGCCAGATCCTGAAGAGGAAACTCAAATACTTTGACCACCTAATGAGAAGGAAGGACTCCCTGGAGAAGAGTGTCGTGCTGGGAACGATTGAGGGCAAAAGAAGAAGGGGACGACAGAGAATGAGGTGGCTAGATGGAGTCACCGAAGCAGTCGGCATGAGCTTCAATGGACTCCACAGAATGGTAGAGGACTGGAAGTCCTGGAAGAATGGGGTCCTTGGGGTCACAAATGGGTTGGAGATGACTTTGCAACTAACAACAACAATTTAATGTTTCATGCACATTCTAGCTACTACCATGTAAAGGACTAATCTCACCATGTCATGATTCATTTGGCCTTTCACCGGGTGATAACTCACCTTTATCATATCATCCATAATGCGCATATCAAAACCTTCACAGGTACCACAAGGGCTTCGGATTCGCCACAAATCCTGGTGGAGGAAAAAAACAAATAGCTTTTCTCAGCATTGTAAATTCTATTAAAATGCAAAAATTGGTTCACAGTATTAGAAGTCTGCAGTGTCAAATTGTATACTAGAAACTTTATATTTGGCAGAAGTTCTTGGCCACAGTGTGGCTAATTATATAACTGAGGAAGAGAATAGGTTTGCATAGACATTCAAAGATCTCTATAATTATAGAACACATGTAAACAGAGTGAAGAAGACTGTGATGAAATGACTTCGGATACTTCAAGACGAGGCAATTTATTTAGGGAAAACTTCTAGTAAGCTGGTGAAGGAAGGAAGGAAGGAAGGAAGGAAGGAAGGAAGGAAGGAAGGAAGGAAGGAAGGAAGGAAGGGTGGGTCTGAGGGAAGTCCTGCCTTAGCACTTGGCCATACAGGTACCTCCAACATGAGTGATGTCAAGCTGGCTCTGCCCACCCACCTCACCCCTCAAGGTCAAACACAACCCTGTTTGATTATAGAAAGAAAACCAGAGACTTTTCTTTTGGTTTTGATGGAAAAAGATTTGGGGGAAAAATTGGAACTTTGATGTTATACATGTTGGCGACACCAAGACTACTCTACACACAGAAATGGAAGGTATAAAGGTATAAAATAACTTATTTTAGACAAAAGAACTTTGAAACTAAAACAAATTATTACATATCCTTACCTTGAATTCCACAGTCATCAGGTGGAGAGAAGCCGATTGGGGAAGGACAGTCACATCACTGCTGAGATGACTCTCCAATGCCGTCCGGGCATACCAGAAAAATAGATTATGCCATGGCAGCAGGCTCGTAGAGAAAAAGGGCTCAGCGATCAAAAGGGATATCTCAGGGAAAGAGAAGGGGGTGGGGGAGGACATGAATATTTGAACCAGGCCTATGTGGGTAGAAATCCCAGAAAAAAATTTCATCAACAACCCCAACAATCTTTCAACTACTACTTGGTCAATCTCTTCCTATCCTGCAAAGCAGCACAATTATATTCTCCTTGTGGCTAAAAGGAGAGGTATGGCTGCAGTCTTGTTCATTCATTCATTCATTCATTAATTTACTCTTTCATTTCACTCATTGTCTTGAATTGAATTAATGGCCCCTGCAATCATTTCTTGCAGAACGCAGAAATGATCTTCAGGGGAAGGAAATGCAACCGGAGAGCGAGATTTTAACCAATTCTCCCAGAAAGCCTTCTTGGCTCACATTTTCCAAGTCTGGGAAATCCAAATTTAGGAAAATTCCCTAAATTGCTGGGCAAGACTGGCTGAAGATTGAAAGGATCCTCTCCCACCCTGGTTCCTCTTTACATCCGTGGCTTCACCACCCCGGCTTCAAGTGGAGGGAAAGCATGTCAGTAGCACATCCATCACCCAACTGGAATTGCCTGCTCAGATGTCTTACCTTTCTGTCTTCAAAATCAGAGGGGGTTAACAATTCCGGGGGTTTCTCTAGGATTGTAATTTTATCTTCCAAATGGTTGGCCATAAAAATCTTTAGGGGAAAGGGAAGAAAAATGAAAGAAAAACTGTGAATGCTCTTTTGAATAATTTTTAAAAAAATAGTTGGGGCGGGAAAAGCATTCACAATAAATATGACACTTATCAAATGTTGATACCGCCCACTATGCTCTCAGACACTTACTTTTGATTTTTATAAAATATACATATCTATATAGATAAAGCCCAGCATGTAAGATAAGTATAGGCTGCTAATGTTTCATAACCAAGCCTTGGTGGGGAAATAATGAGTCTATGGGAGTTCACCTGGGAGAGAACACTACACTGAAGACACAGTGACTTTGAAAAACAATGCTTTATGTTTGCAAAATCTTGACAAAAAATACTTATTACTTACTTTCTGCATGAGTGAGCGAGAAAGCGAAGAACACTCCAGCGTAAACACCTAAAAGAAGAAGAATGTGAAATTGGCTTCACAGGTGGTATTCAGCCATTTCTGACCAGTTCAGGCGAACTGGTAGCGGAAATTTTGAGTAGTTCAGAAAATCGGCAAATACCACATCTGGCTGGCCCTGCCCCCATCTATTCACTGCCTCCCGAATCCCAGCTGATTGGCTGGGCCTTCTTTTGTTGCCCTGCACAGAAGAATGGAGCTGGAAAGCAGGTTAGTGGGGTGGGGAGGGAATGGGGATTTTGCAGTATCCTTCCTCTGGAGTGGAGAGGGAATGGGGATTTTGCCGTATCCTTCCTCTGGAGTGGAGAGGGAATGGGGATTTTGCCGTATCCTTCCTCTGGAGTGGAGAGGGAATGGGGATTTTGCCGTATCCTTCCTCTGGAGTGGAGAGGGAATGGGGATTTTGCAGTATCCTTCCTCTGGAGTGGGGAGGGAATGGGGATTTTGCAGTATCCTTCCTCTGGAGTGGAGAGGGAATGGGGATTTTGCCGTATCCTTCCTCTGGAGTGGAGAGGGAATGGGGATTTTGCCGTATCCTTCCTCTGGAGTGGAGAGGGAATGGGGATTTTGCCGTATCCTTCCTCTGGAGTGGAGAGGGAATGGGGATTTTGCCGTATCCTTCCTCTGGAGTGGAGAGGGAATGGGGATTTTGCAGTATCCTTCCTCTGGAGTGGGGAGGGAATGGGGATTTTGCAGTATCCTTCCTCTGGAGTGGGGAGGGAATGGGGATTTTGCAGTAGCCTTCCTCTGGCGTGGAGAGGGAATGGGGATTTTGCAGTATCCTTCCTCTGGAGTGGAGAGGGAATGGGGATTTTGCCGTATCCTTCCTCTGGAGTGGAGAGGGAATGGGGATTTTGCCGTATCCTTCCTCTGGAGTGGAGAGGGAATGGGGATTTTGCAGTATCCTTCCTCTGGAGTGGGGATGGAATGGGGATTTTGCAGTATCCTTCCTCTGGATTGGGGAGGGAATGGGGATTTTGCAGTAGCCTTCCTCTGGCGTGGAGAGGGAATGGGGATTTTGCAGTATCCTTCCTCTGGAGTGGAGAGGGAATGAGGATTTTGCAGTATCCTTCCTCTGGAGTACAGAGGGAATGGGGATTTTGCAGTAGCCTTCCCCTGCCATGCCCACCAAGCCACACCCACAGAACCAGCAGTAAAACATTTTTAAATCCCCCCACTGGTTGGCTTCATTATTCTAAACCAGTTTAGAAGGCCTGGGGTGGGATTAAAGCCCACCATGCTGGCTTAGGGAATTCTGGGAGTTGAAGTCCACACATCTCAAAGTTGCCAAGTTTGAAAAAACACAGGGTGATCACAAATGAACAGAACAGAAACGATTTATTCCCTTCTACATTATGTTGGAGCCATTCTGATATTCTTCCTAGAGGTTTCCCGTGTTCCAACAAGTCTTTTCACTGCTTGCAAAGAACAGTGCCCTCAGGTTGGGAACCAAGCATGACACACAAAGTCACAGCTCCCCAGAGAACATCTTTCGGGACATTCTGAGTCTTGCGTAAAGCAAAACGGCTGTTTGTGGGCTGGGACACATTTTCCAAGATTGCCATGTCCTCTGAGAAACCTCACAAAAGAACACCAGCTGTGAGCTCGCCCCGTTCAGGCACAGGCATCTGCTTCACAGGAGCTGATTCATTAAACCAGTAAGACTGTGTCCCTGCATTCAGACTGAGAACGTAGAGAAAGATGCTCTCTGGATAGCTGTGACTTTGTGCATCATCGTTGGCATGCACGCACGCACGCACACATAAATAATATGTATAGAGTCGTGTGTGTGTATCTATAGCTATCTATCTATCTATCTATCTATCTATCTATCTATCTATCTATCTATCTATCTTTATCACTATATCTATCTATCTATCTATCTATCCATCCATCCATCCATCCATCCATCCATCCATCATCTATCTATCTATCTATCTATCTATCTATCTATCTATCTATCTATCTATCTATCTATTATCTATCATCTATCTATCTATCTATCTATCTATCTATCTATCTATCTATCTATCTATCTATCATCTATCTATGATATGTCTGTCTGTCTAACTATCTATCTATCTATCAATGATCTACATCTATACCTCTAACTGTCTGTCTATCTCTCTATCTCTCTATGATATGTCTGTCTAACTATCTATCTATTTATCTATCTATCAATGATCTATATCTATATCTGTCTGTCTGTCTATCTATCTAAGATACGTATGTGTATCTATCTCTCTACATCCATCCATCCATCCATCCATCCATCCACATATCTATCTATCTATCTATCTATCTATCTATCTATCTATCTATCTATCTATCTATCTATCTATCTATCTATCTATATCTCTATCTCTCTATCAATCATGATATGTCTATCTATTTATCTATCAATGATCTATATCTATACCTCTATCTGTCTGTCTATCTCTCTATCTATCTATGATATGTCTGTCTGTCTAACTATCTATTTATCTATCAATGATCTATATCTATACCTCTATCTGTCTGTCTGTCTATCTAAGATATGTATGTGTATCTATCTCTCTCCATCCATCCATCCATCCATCCATCCATCCATCCATCCACATATCTATCTATCTATCTATCTATCTATCTATCTATCTATCTATCTATCTATCTATCTATCTATCTATCTATCTATCTATCTATCTATCTATCTATCCTATCTATCTATACCTATATCTATATCCATCTATACCTAAGTCACGAAAAACTGTCCTAACTCACTTTTTTCAGTGCCATTGTAACATCTAGGAGTCACTAAAAGAACTGTTGTAAGTCGAGGACTACCTGTATACTATATTGATACTGTAAAAAGAAAAAATTAAACAGGACAACTTGGTACCTTTTCTGCTCCAAGGTGATGAGCTAAGACCGGGAGAAGGCTACCATCACTCATGCTCAAGCAGACGCTGTTTGGCTTAAGAACCTTCCAAGAAAACAGAAAACATCTTAGTAGTTTCAACACAAGGAAAAGACTGCAGCATTGATTTGTAAAGACCACAGGTAGCTCCTATTTGATGGCTGTCTAAAACTCTCATCAATCAAGCAGCACTTAACGTATTTCAAGGAAACAAATAGATACATAACTTACAGTAAGCAGACAACGACCTGCAAAAGAAATCCATATCTTCAAGTGATCAGCTCCTGAGAAAATATCCAGCTCACTATGATTTTCTGCAGCAAAATCATAGTTTTCTTCAGAAACGTTTTTTTTTTGCTTGAGGATTTAACCCATTAACTTTTTGCAAAATAAGATTGATTGACAATATGGGCATTCATTCAAACAACTGCCCCTCCCAAATAAATAAGTTGGTAGATTTCTTAGAAGAAGCAGCAGATTGGCATCAAGCTAGAAATTGGGAGACCATGAGTTCTAGTCCTCCCTTAGGCACAAAGCCTAACCTTGGGCCAGTCACTCTCTCTCAGCCCTAGGAAGGTGGCAATGGGAAACCACTTCTGAAATCTTGCCAAGAAATTTGCAAGGACCATTTTAGGCAATCTCCGGGAGTCAACCCTGACTCAAAGGCACAAAAACTAAAAGATTTCTTTAAAACATATCTAGTCTTCCTTCTATTTCTGGGGAATCCTTTCAGGATACCCTAACAAGGAAAACTCTATCCAGTAAGTTCTTATGATATTTTTCTTCATATGATGCTTGTTGCTTGACAAATTAGGATCAATTTTCAATGAATAAACTTTCAAATTTCTTTGCTTCTACCTCTGGTGTCATACAAGAAACATTTTGTCATAAAAATATGAGATCTTTCTATTTTCATATCTGCATGAATAATAGCTTATTGTCTTAGCAAGGTAATGTGCAAAATCACAACAATAAATACGGCTGAGTAGTATGACTATGAAGTTGCATTAATGAATCACCAAACTTCAGACCTTAGAAATTCAGAAATAATGTAGTCTCAAAAATATCTGAGTAAGCTTTACTTAAATCTCAGAAGTTAGGGGGTACAGGTCTAAAGACAAGACAAATCTGATTACAGTTCCTTAGTAAAAAGTGTAACACGGAATTAGCATTACAGAATTCAATCAGAGAATTTAATCTAGTTTGTCAACATTATAGAAGTTACTGTTTTGGTTCAGACTAAACTTAACAATCATACAGTATTTAAATACATGTTTAATAAGGTTAGTGGTTTGCAAAACTCTAATTGTTGTAATAAGCATGTAGATTCATAACCTTTCATTTCTTAATTTTTATTCTACTGTACGTCAAAGGCTTTTAGGATCTGTCATATGAGCTGAAGATTCCGAAGACTTGCAGTCTTAACACATTTGAAAGATGCCAGCTTGGGAAACAATGCTTTGCAGAGACATAGAAAAAGGAAATACTAGTATTGTTCGCAATGGAAAGCTAAATAGAGTTATAGGGATAATTTCCCCAGTGAACAAAGCAACCCAGACATCAAGCCAGGAAGTCATCACAGGTGATTCTCTAAATCTTACCTTCTTCAGAGCTTGAAAATAGCACGATGTGCGGTCCCCGTCACCTAGTTCTCCGAAACGTGGCCGGTTCCACAACAGGTGGGCTTGACACACACACACTGGCCTCTCGATGAGTTCAGAAGTCTTTGATCCTTCATTTCTAAAACTGCAGGATTGGCTATTATTAGCAAAATGACCCCTACCTCTCACATCAGCTCCTAAGGTAAAGGTAAAGGTTCCCCTCGCACATATGTGCTAGTTGTTGCTGACACTAGGGGGCGGTGCTCATCTCCGTTTCAAAGCTGTCTCTGTGGTCATGTGACCGGCATGACTAAACCCTGAAGGCGCACGGAACACTGTTCCCTTCCCACCAAAAGTGGTTCCTATTTTTCTACTTGCATTTTTTACGTGCTTTCGAACTGTTAGGTTGGCAGAAGCTGAGACAAGGAACAGGAGCTCACTCCATTACATGGTGCTAGGGATTCAAACCGACCTTTTTGATTGCCAAACTCAGTGTCTTAGCCACTGAATCCCTTAAATCAGTTCTTACTCGAGCCAAAATTATGGAACAAAGGGATGTTTTACAGGACGCTCAGAATTTCTAGACCGTTGTCCGATGTTCCCTAACAATCTCCCAACTTTCAGAGGTCAAGAAAAGTTTGACACACTTCATTTGATCAACGGCTCCTCTTTCTATTCCCCACCTTGAGTTACCTGCTTTTTTGAAGCTTAAACCACACAGAATAATCATCACGAAAAGCTGTCAAGTCGACGCTCCGGCCTTGGGTCACAGCTTCCTCATTTGGAAGGAAATATACACACTGCATCCAGTGGTCCCTCCACTGAAAACAATGGGAGAAAAGAGTCGTTTGAAAAAAGCAGAGCGAATGAATTGCCAATTACTTCCGCAATGTCGCAGGCGACTTTCGTTGGGGAATTGAGCAGAAAACATGGACTCCAGCAGCAAACAGCAAGATTACTCTTGGTTGGCAAGACCACTGCTTTAGCATTCGTTTTCCAGTTGCCATTTTGCATTTGCTACAGAAGTGCCATTGTGGCAGATCTCCCCCATCCAAATCCGTACAACCTCCAGGGACTGGGACAGAAGCTCAAAGCTTTAGCTGGCTGGCCCAGAGTTGAAGGACATGAGTTGTCTTTCATCAGCATATTGATGATATCAGAACCAAAACAGGCAGATGACCTCACTCATTGGTTTCACGTAAGGTATCCTTATTACCATGAAATACTTGGTGAGGCAACAAAGTGTTAGAAAGCTTACCGGGTTCTCTTCAAAAGTGCTTTGTACCCAATACGGGGCCAACGAGCATTTGATGGACCCACCAGGGTCCATGTCAATCTCCCACCAGGAAAGGACCACTTGAGCTTTGCCAGACTTGACGGGTTTCAGTTTCACTGTGTAGGACGCAGAAGCTCTGCTGACAGGCTTACTGAAATCTATACTGTGGAAAACAGCGAAGTGAAATCAGCTCCTTTTAAATGGCAGATTTTCACCTGGGTGGTTAAGTGTTAAGCAGCATTTATGTATAAGGTAAAGGCTCCCCTCACACATATGTGCTAGTTGTTCCCAACTCTAGAGGACAGTGCTCATCTCCGTTTCAAAGCCAAAGAGCCAGCGCTGTCCGAAGACGTCTCTGTGGTCATGTGGCCAGCATGACTCAATGCCAAAGGTGGACAGAATGCTGTTCCCTTCCCATCAAAGGTGGTCCCTATTTTTCTACTTGCATTTTTACATGCTTTTAAACTGCTAGGTTGGCAGAAGCTGGGACAAGTAATGGGAGCTCACTCCGTTACGTGGTGCTAGGGATTCAAACTGCTGAACTTCCAACCTTTTTGATTGGTAAATTCAGTGCCTTAGCCACTGAGCCACCATGTCCCTGTCTGCATTTATGTATGCAGACACATAAACTTACAAGATATACAGATGGTCCTCAACTTACAACCATTCATTTAGTGACCATTCAAAGTTAGATCAGCACTGAAAAAGTGAATTATGACCCTTTTTCACGCAGATGACCATTTCAGCATCCCCATGGTCATGTGATTTACATTCAGATGCCTGACAACTGCTTCATATTTATGACAGTTGCAGGGTTACATGGTCACTTTTTTGCAACCTTCTGACAAGGAAAGTCAATGGAGAATCCAGATTCACTTAACAACTGGGTTATTAATTTAACAACTGCAGCCATTCGTTTAACAAACATGGCAAGGAAAGTCATAAATTGGGGCAAAGCTTAGGTTAACAAATTTCTCTCTTAGCAACAATAAATTTTGGACCCAACTTTGGTCGTAAGTCGCAGATTACCTGCATCAGGAAAAATACACACATTGTCAGGGTTCCCAAAATAGCATCCAAAAGTAAATCAGAGTCCAAGGCAAAGTATTGCTCAAAGTTCCAATTTATTAAGAGAGCCACGTTGGCCCATCTGGGAAAACCTGGATCTGAAAGCTTCCCGGTTTTCCCCACCCAGTTGAAAGTTCAAGATCTTTCCCCCACACCCACAAGTCCATCACATGGTCCAATCTCCCACTGCCATGCTCGCAGTTGCACCCATCCAGTTCCGGTCAGGTACAGAGGATGACCTTGGCTTTCTCGAAAGAATTTGGTTATGGCGACATATCATCTACCTCCATACAATCCCCTCTCCCATTTTCCCACAAGAGAAAATGCATAGGAGAATAATAGAAAGTATGGCAGGCAAAGACCCAAAAGAAAAGATGGCTACAGGCCTGAGACACATCCCTAAAAAGAAGCACCACAGGATAGCACTCACCTGAACATAGGGACGACTTCACTGAGAGGCACAAAGTCACGGGTGGGCACCTGATTCAATTGGATGTCATAGACGGAAGGCGCACCAGGGCAAACGTCCATTTCTGGTGGGAAGATAATGGTCTTCTGGACACCTTCTGCTTGGATATGAATGGGAGACAGCTTGTTCCATGACCACATGCGTTTGGACTCCACCAACTGGGCATAAACGGTGGCTCTGTGAGGCACTGCCTCACATCCCTCCTGCTCATTAAAGGATGAATAGGAAAGAAATCAAACATGGTTCATGTGCTTTGGGAGGGGAAAAGAACAATGACATGCAATAGCACTTAAGATTTATATACCACTTTACAGTCCTCTCTAAGGTTTTACAGAGTCAGCCTATTGCCTCCAACAATCTGGGTCCTCATTTTACCCACCTCAGAAGGATGGAAGGCTGAGTCAACCTTGAGTCAGTGGGGATCGAACTCCTGGAGTGAGCAGTGAGTTAGCCCTGCAGTACTGCATTCTTAACTACTGTGCCACCACAGCTCTTAAATATAAAGATTGGATGGGTGGATGGATGGATGGATGGATAGATAATAAATAGACAGACATAGAGACAGTCCTCTCTAAGTGATTTACAGAGTCAGCCTATCACCCCAACAATCTGGGTCCTCATTTTACCCACCTTGGGAAGGATGAAAGGCTGAGTCAACCTCGAGTTTGGTGAGATTTGAACTGCCAAATTGCAGACAGCTGGCAGTCAGCAGAAGTAGCCTGCAGTCCTGCATTCTAACCACTGGGCCACCATGGTTCTATCTTTAAAATAACAGCTAGGCAAAAAAACGTACTTTCAGGGATTTGAGAATCAGGTCTAGGACAACTCGCTGTGGCTACCTCGCCACGACCATCTCACTGCGGCCAACTCGTCCCAACCATCCTGCCATGGCCAACCCAGCACAGACATTTTCCCGTGGCCATCTTGCCGCTGCCAACTAACCACAGGACAATCCATGCGGAAATAACTGAGCATGACAAATGTTATCCACCACTGTTTTTTCAACATTACCTCCATTTTTGCAAATGGAAATAATAGTAATAGCACTTAAGACTTCATGGTGCTTTTATAGCCCTCTCTTAAGCAGTTTACCGAGTCAGCCTATTTGCCCCCAACAATCTGGGTCCTCATTTTACTCACCACGGAAGTACAGGACGCTGAGTCAACCATGAGCTGGTCAGGATTGAATTGCTGGTTGTGGGCAGAGATAGCCTGACATACTGCATTCTAACCACTGGGAAAGAAGGAAGGAAGGAGGGAGGGAGGGAGGGAGGGAGGGAGGGAGGGAGGGAGGGAGGAAGGAAAGAAGGAAGGAAGGAAGGAAGGAAGGAAGGAAGGAAGGATAATAGCAATAGCGCTTAGACTTCTATACTGCTTCACAGGGTTCCACCACAAAAGCGCGTAGGACAAAATCGCGCTCGACAAAAGCGCGCTGTGACGTCATCACAGCGCGACGAAAAAGATCGAAAAAATGTAAAAATAAAGCTAAAACCTTCCCCTAACCCCCCCAAACCTAACCCTAAACCTAACCCTAACCCTAACTCTTAACCTAACCCTAAACCTAACCCTAAACCTAACCGTTAAAGTAACGAAAAACGTAACGCTAACCCTTATCCTAACCCTAACGCTAACGCTAACGCTCTAAAGCTAACCCTAACCCTTAACCTAACCCTAACCCTAACCCTAACCCTTACCTTTATGTGAATCAGCTTGCTTTAATTTAATTTTTATTAATTTTTATTTGAATTTTTCGATCTTTTTCGTCGCGCTGTGATGACGTCAAAGGCGCGATTTTGTCGATCGCGCTTTTGCCGTCCGCGCTTTTGACGGGTCACGCTTCACAGTAGGTTGACTCAGCCTTCCATGCTTCCGAGGTTTGTAAAATGAGGACCCAGAATGTTTGGGGGTAAATAGGTTGACTCAGTAAACCACTTAGAGAGGGCTGTAAAAGTACTGTGAAGCGGTACAGAAGTCTAAACGCTATTGCTATTACCCACCCTTCCTTCCTTCCTTCTTTCCCCCAACATTCTAACCACTGGGAAAAAAGGAAGGAAAGGAAGGGAGGGAGGGAGAGAGGATAATAGCAATAGGACTTAGACTTATATACCACTTGGTAGTGCTTTCCAGCCCTCTCTAAGCAGTTTACAGAGTCAGCCTTTTGCCCCCAACAATCTGGGTCCTCATTTCACCCACCTATTCATTTCATCATTTTGAAAGTTGTAAGCTAGTGAAGAAAACTGATCAGCTAGGAATTGGAAAATCTTTCTTCGTGAGAAATTTGGAAGTTGACTGTCTTTCTACCCAACATAAAACACAGGTGAATTTGTCTTCTCTGACATAGTTCACTTCTTACCTGTACAAGATGCTTGTGAGCATGTTCGTAAGATGGCAAGGCCCCTTCCCCAATGAGTTCAGTGTCAAACAGCTCCGTGATCAGGATGTTTGCACGAGATTCCATGTCTCCGTCTGGAAAGCATCATACAAAACTCTGGAATTCTGCTTGGAATGTTCCCAAATAAACCTGTTTTATTTAGACTTTTCTACTAAATTTGTTTGATCTCAAAGCATACAGTCGATTAGCAACCATTTAAAGACAGACCCTGAAAAAATGGTACTGGTTGAGGCCAAGATTTCAACTTTTGAAATTTGTCCCCCATTTCGGCCACTCGGAACCTGGCCCACATTTACAGATTTAACAGATTAATAGAGTTGGAAGGGACCTTGTAAGTTTTCTAGCCCAACCCCCCACCCACCCAAGCAGGAGACCCTACACCATTTCTGTCAGATGGCAGTCCAGTCTCTTCTTGAAAGCCTCCAGTGATGAAGCTCCCACAACTTCTGAAGGCAACTTCTGTTCCATTTTTTAATTGTTCTCACTGTCATAAACTTTCTCCTTATTTCTAGGTTGAATCTCTCCTTGGTCAGTTTCCATCCATTACTCCTTGTCTGGCCTTCAGGGGCTTTGGAAAATAGCTTGACCCTATCCTCAAATATTGGAAGACTGCTATCATGTCTCCCCTGGTCCTTCACTAGACTGGCCATGCCCAGTTCCTGCAACCATTCATCGTATGTTTTAGCCTCCCCTAATCAATTTACAGCTGTTTGCAACATCCTATAGTCATGCAATTGACATTTACAACATTTTTTCCTGGAAATTGGTGCTTACTTCCAGTTTTTGTCAACAACCACCTCATAGCAAACAATGGGTTTGCTTAACAACTGCAGCATTCACTTAACTGCTGCTGGGGGGGGGGGGGGAGATTGTAAAATCAGTCACAGTTGTGGCTCAATTATAGTTGTAAGTTGAGGACTACCCATATGGGCAGCATCTTCTTCTTAAGAGATAGAACAGTCCCACTGCCACTGAATCATAGGAAATAGGGCTAGGAGAAGGAGATGCAATGACAATTATTTATTTTATCTTTCATGAAACTGTCTCCTGTTCCTTTTCCATTTCCCTCCTCTCACAGATCTTTCAACTCTGGCCACTAGTTTCTGTTAAATCCAAAGGGAAGAACAAAATGGTTGCAGGAAATTAGGTGGATCTAGTCTAGTGAAAAGAAGGAATAGGGGAGAGATGATGGCAGTCTTCCAATATCTCAGGGGCTGCCACAAAGAAGAGGGAGCCAAGCTATTCTCCAAAGCACCAGAAGGCAAGATAAGAAATAATGGATGGAAACTAATCAAAGACAGAAGCAACTTAGAACTAATACAAACAATACAAAATGTCGCAAAACTTCTCATGTGCTGTTGTTTGACTATGGGTTATTTACAAGGAAAAGACATCTTCAAATGTATCCCAACTTTCCAAGTGAAGGCAGAACAACAGAAGCCCTGGCATTGTTGAAGGCCTTGAGGAATCTGGTAAAGCAAAATCTTTCAAGAGATCATGGGTTGTCTAGTACTAAGAACTTTGTTGCTGTTAGTAGTGAAGTCGTGTCCGACCCATCGCGACCCCATGGACAACGTTTCTCCAGGCCTTCCTGTCCTCTACCATCCCCTAGAGTCCATTTAAGCTTACGTCGACTGCTTCAGTGATTCCATCCAGCCACCTCATTCTCTGTCGTTCCCTTCTTCTTTTGCCCTCCATCTTTCTAAGCATTAGGCTCTTCTCCAGTGAGTCCTTCCTTGGTCAAAATATTTGAGTTTCCTCTTCAGGATCTGGCCTTCTAAAGAGCAGTCAGTGCTGCTCTCCTCTAGGATTGACTGGTTTGATCGCCTTGCAGTCCAAGGGACTCGCAGGAGCCTTCTCCAGCACCAGAGTTCAAAGGCCTCCATTCTTTGGCGCTCAGCCTTCCTTATGCTCCTACTGTCACAGCCATTCATTGCAACTGGGAAAACCATAACCTTGACTATACACCCTTTTGTTGGCAGGCTGATGTCTCGGCTTTTTAGTATGCTGTCTAAATTTGCCAGAGCTTTCCTCCCCAGGAACAAGCATCTTTTAATTTCTTGGTTGCAATCCCCATCTGCAGTGATCTTGGCGCCCAGGAAAATAAAATCTGTCACTACTTACTAAGTACTAAGAATTTAGAACTAAGAACGAATTTCCTGACGGTGAGAACAATCAACCAATGGAACAACTTGCCTTCAGAGGTTGTGGGTGCTCCATCACTGGAGGCTTTTAAGAAGAGACTGGACAATCATTTGTCTGATGTGCTAGAGAAGGGGACTAGAGGACTTCCAAACTCCCTTCCAACTCTGTTAGTGTATGACTAAGACCAGAGTCTCATGATGTTCTCACTGCACATACAGAACACCACAAAATATTGGGTTTGGGAGAAAGAAAGACCCAGTTTTTCCAACATATTGTGCACTCTCTCCAAAGAGCAAACAGAGGCTGGACCTGCACCATCTGTTACACTGTGATGTGGTTAAGTCTGAATCCAGCCAATTTTAGCATCTTCAACAAATCATGGTAAATGAGCAATGGTATGTGATCCTAGCCTAAATGTTACAACACAGGGCGGGTATAATATAAGCATGGTGATAATTCTCCCTGTTGGAACAGAGGGGTTCTAACATAACTTTTTTTTCCAATGAACCTATTCGTTTTTCACAGAATTTGCAATTTTACAAGAAGTTGTCTTCTTGTTCCTGGAAGGCTCAGGAGGAAAAAATAGACTGGTAGGGGAAAATAATATTCCTATCCCCCAAAATACACTGGGATACATTTCAAAAAGGGAACAGCTGTTCTATGTATATCACTAAATGCTAGTTTTCAGCATACCTTAAGCGAGAATACTGGTGCAGAGCTAAAAAAGCAGCTAAATTTATTCACAAATGAGCAAGAGCAAAGGTGAAACTAAGCAGAACTGTGAATATTCTATGCACTTACAACAAAATTTCACACACCTCAAGTAAACCATGGTTAATAAAATTGTTTTTGCATGGGATGTTTGAAAACATCAGAATAAAGTTTTTTCTAGATAGATGATAGATAGATGGATGGATGGATGGATGGATGGATGGATGGATGGATGGAGAGAAACACACAACAGGTTTTGGAGCACACAGCAATGAAGAAACCAAAACTTGATTAACTTTGTTGAGAAGTTCCTAAGCAGAAAATGCTTTCCTTGGAAAAGGGCTATGAAATGCTAAACTATAATCCTGTAACTTCCTCTCCTTTAGACAAATTTAAAAAGTTTCCTTCACAGCTACCAGATTATGAGCTAAAATGCAGATATAACATAATGTTGTGCATTTTTGCAGCAGAAGGCCCAGAAAGAAAAGATGCAATTCTGTCAATCAGCAAATGGCAATCAGAGAGAGAGAGAGAGAAAGTGAAATATTTCTTAGGTATGGCACTCCACTGAGGTGCACAGTGCCAACACAGCAATCTTATTAGTGCTAGGATGAGAGATTTATCTTCTCCCTGAACATTTCGATTAAGTAATCCTCTAATTTACTTGCGTTTTTAAAAAATATTTTCTTGGATTGTAGTCGACATTTGTATAATTACATTCTGCTTTATACACATCCTTTCTTTTTAAAAAGAGAAGAAGTAGTTCTTGCCATGCAACCATCCATAAAGTGACCATTACAAAGTTGCAACACTTCGGGGGGGGGGGGGGGGACTTATGAACATTGCAGCATTGCCATGGTTCAGATGTTTGCTAACTGACTCATACTTATGATGGTTGCCATCATGGGGGTCATGTGATCCCAGTTTTGTGACTTTCTGACAAGCAAAGTCAATGGGGAACCCAGATTCACTCAACAACCATGTTACAATCCTAACAACTGCAGTGACTCAGTTAACATTTGTGGCGAGAAAGGTTGTAAAATGGACCAAAAACTCACTTATCAACTGCCTTGTTTAGCAAGGAAAATTTTTGGCTTAATTGTGGTTATGAGTTGAGGATTACCTGTACATAAAAAATATTCCGTTCTCTGTAAATCAAGGGAGTAACCTTACCTGATCCCACAGTAACTTCGGTGGAATGCTTGTTAATTATCTTTATTTTGTCACCAAAGCCATTCTTTTCCACTATCTCCATAGCTGTATTGGCCATTGGTTTAAAGACCTGCAACGTAATCATCCTTGGTATTTGTACAGTGCATTTCAACAATTCAAAACACTATTTATTTAAATCTGTCAAGGCCGCCTGCTTCAGTAGACTCTGGGCATCCAGAATACATTTAAATATGCCATCTATATTACCTCATTAATTTTTAAAAGCTCTCCAGTGTAGACCTGTCACTTGGAGTTGAATTGTCCATGACAAAAATCGAGGGCAGGAGGAAGTAGTTTTTATCATGCAAATCCCCAAGTTTTTAGACAAGGACAGGATTTTGCTGCTTGCTTTCCTCTGAACACCTTCGAAGTTCGTTGCTCTAATGCAGGGGTCTCCAAATTTGGCAACTTTAAGACTTGTGGACTTCAAGAATTCTGGGAGTTGAAGTCCACAACCCTTAAACAGTTGCCAAGTTTGAAGAACCCAGTTCTAATGCAATTGCTTTTCATTTCTAGCTCCTGAGCTTCACTTCAGCCTTTCTCATTCCTGACTCAGACTACAACTCCCAAATTCCCACCAGACCACTAAAGACCAAGCTAGATGAGGATTTGAGAGCTGCACAGAGGTCCAATAAATCTGGAGGGCATCCAGCTGGAAAAGGCTGAGCTGGATGAACAGGAAGTTGCCTATCTAGCCCCAAAACTTAGAGGCCTTACATTGTTTTCATTACTTTCATTCTTGGGATAGCCAAAGAGGAAGGAGACACAGGGGAAACTGCATTTGATTGGTCCTAAGACCATAAATTTTGATCCTAGTAGAAATTCTATGATTTCTTTTGTTACATTCCTTATTACAGAAGAACCTTCATTGAGCAGAACAGAATCTAGGTTAACTTAAAAAAAATGGGCGAGTTTCTGCTTTTAAGAACATCTTACAAATCCATTGCTCAGAATGGAACCAGAATCTTCTTTGAAACAGTTCCCATTATATACTCATGTCATCATACCAATGTCTCCAAACTTAGCAACTTTAAGACTTGTAGATTTCAACTCCCAGAATTCTTCAGTCAGCCATCCTGGCTGGGGAATTCTGGGAGTTGAGGTCTACAAGTCTTATAGAGAGACCCCTGCACTATACCAAACTCTCCCCCGAAAAAAGAAATCAATAAGATCTACTTTCCGGGTTCAAAATACCATCAGAAAATTACTACAGCCAGTTTTGAACATCAGTTATCACAATGCACCGTAGCTAAGCACAAACAGTGTATCTGCTGTACAACTTCCAATAAAGAGCCAGCTTTTTCAAATTAACTTGATGCCACCTTAAAAACAAATCATTCCAGTTCTTTTTTACATTGGAAAGGGTTGACCACTTATTCCTCTTTGCCAACTGGCAAAAGCTGGGTTAAATTTTTGCACTGACCTGGGCAGTCCAAACAAGGCAAATTATAACAATTTAGCAAAGTGTTCTGACTTTGTGTTCTCACGGCTGCAGAGCTTCTGTTTATATTAAAACATGCATCTAATTAATGAATGAATCCTGACAAAAATAAAATGCCTGCCACATTGCAAGCTGTCAAAAATGCTTTTCTTTCCTGCCAAAATGTAAATGTGAGACTAAAAGTTGAGGAAAAGCACAGATGGCTACAGACCACTGCTGGCCAAAAAGTCTTTAATTTGTCAATGGTTTAATATAAAAACTAACCAAACCTATCTCCTCAAAATACAAAATTTCCTATCTAATCAGAGCATTATTATTATTATTATTATTATTGTTGTTGTTGTTGTTGTTGTTGTTGTTGTTGTTGTTGTACAATTGTATCACAGCGGCCAGTTGTTTCGCCGGATTTGGCATTGGTTACTAGTCGGGCCCCACCCAGGGGCCTAGGACGTCGTAACGTATTTTCGTAATATGCGTGCAGATCCAAGCAGTGCGGCTTTTTGCATTTGACTGATGGTGATTTTGTCAATTTTTAACTGTTTTAAATGTAATTCCAGTGCTTTTGGAATAGCACCCAGTGTGCCAATTACCACTGGAATTACCACTGCTGGTTTGTGCCATAGTTGTTGAATTTCGATTTTTAAGTCCTGATATCTTGCGATTTTTTCATGTTCCTTCTCGGCGACCCTGCTATCACCTGGTATTGCGATGTCTATGATTGTGACCTTATTTTTCTCAACCAGTGTGATGTCTGGTGTATTATGCGCCAGTATTTTGTCTGTTTGTATGCGAAAATCCCACAAGATCTTGACCATCTGATTTTCGGTGACTTTTTCAGGCTGATGTTCCCACCAGTTTGTTGCTGTTTTAATATTATAATTTTTGCACAAATTCCAATGGATCATTTGTGCTACTGAATTGTGCCGCAATTTATAATCAGTCTGCGCAATTTTTTTACAGCAGCTGAGTATGTGATCAACAGTTTCATCAGCTTCTTTGCAAAGTCTGCATTTGGCATCATCAGAGGATTTTTCGATTTTGGCCTTAATGGCATTTGTGCGGATAGCTTGTTCTTGCGCAGCCAGGATTAGTGACTCTGTTTCTTTCTTTAATGTACCTGTTTTTAACCATAACCAAGTTTGTTCACTGTCCACTTTATCTTTTATTTTTTCCAGAAATTGGCCATGCAGTGCTTTGTTCTGCCAACTCTCCATTCTTGATTTTATCACATCTTTTCTGTATTCTTGTTTCGTCTGTTGGGCCTTCAGTAGATTTTTGTTCTTTACTTCGATTAATAGATGTTCTTGAGTGTCTTTTAAATAATCAGCCAGTGCATGTTTTTCCTCTTCAACTGTTTGCTTCACTTGTAATTATTATTATTATTATTATTATTATTATTATTATTATTATTATTATTATTATTATTATTATTATTTCAGAATCATCAAAACACAGAGGTTTTATTGGAAGCTACCCAAGTGAAAATTAAGTGTCTGCATGCTAATAAGCAGACTCTAAAGTGGGAAAACAATTTGTACAGTTTCAGGCATCTGTAGACAAATCCACTTTTTGAAACTCTATAAAACCTTTTTTTTTTTACATTTTTACATGAAGGAGGAAAAAGCTGGTGTTTCACAACAAACATCTATCATAAAGTTTACAATCCATTCTGCTGGATGCAAATACAGATTTCTTGCATGTGTAATATCTTTGTTAACCATAAGACAAAGCAGGCTCTACATAGGAGATTCAGCTAAATACATGCAATTATCAGCTGCAAAAACAGAAGATCTTTGAGATACTGAAGTTCACACACAAGAAGTCTTAATTTAGATATTCTCTGATCCCATTGTGCAAACTCAGGCATAAAAACCCTGGCATGGATTTTGTAAAAAAAATAAATAATTCTATACCAGTGATGGCAAACCTTTTATGCACCGAGCGCCCAAACTCTGCATGTGCCCAAACTGCAAGGCACATGCATGTGCAAACATGCACACATGTGCAGCGGAGACATGAAGACCAGCTAGACAGCAGGAGGCAGGGCATCCCAATACCGGCAGCTCTGCCAGAGGTGAGAGCTTTTTCTTTTGTGAGCCTTTGTTTCGTCGTTTGCAGGGAAACAGGAGCTCACGAAAGAAATGCCACGGAGAGCTGAGCTGGGGCAATGGCATGCATGCCAGCCAAGAGGGCCCTGCGTGCCACCTCTGGAACATGTACCATAGGTTCGCCATCATGGATAAAGATTGCTCAAGAAAATATTGGGAAGGAGAGAAGTGCTTTCTATTTTTAACCTATCTATGTTCTTAGTTAAGGAACTAAACTCCTTAACTAATCTCCTGCTTAAAATGGATCCTTATGCAACACCTTCCCTCTGGGCAATGGCAAGGGATGCAAGTTAGGTGAAGTGCTTAAATCAACTCCTCAAAAATAAAATCACCAAAGCTATTGGTGGCACAGGGGTTAGAATGCAGTTTTGCAGGCCAACTCTGCCCCCTGCCAGCAGATCCTGACCGGCTCAAGGTTGACTAAGCCTTCCAGCCTTCCAAGGTCGGTAAAATGAGGACCCAGATTGTTGGGGGCAATAGGCTGACTCTGACTCGAGAACAAGAATAAGAGAATAAAAATACAATGACAGGGATGATAGGCACATTAGTGCACTTCTACAACCCCCCCCCCCTCTACTATTACTGTGTGGTTTGGAAGTAATACTATTTTGGACAGGAAGGCTGTGCAGAGTTTGGTTAGGACAGCAGAAAACATCAAATTCAGCTGTAGTGGTGCAGTGGTTAGAATTCAGTAGTGCAGGCTACTTCTGCTGACTGCCAGCAGTTCTGCAGTTTGATGTTCACCAGCTCAAGTTTGACTCAGTCTTCTAAGGTCGGTAAAATGAGGATCCAGATTGTTGGGGGCAAGAGGCTGACTCTGCAAAACTGCTTATAAAGGGCTGTAAAGCACTATGAAGCAATATATAGGTCTTTGGGCTATTGCTATTATTTTAAAATAGGAGCAGTAAGCAAAGCAGAATGAGGCCTTCGAAAACCTGGGGCTTAGCCAGCCAATGGAACAACCAGATTATTATTTTTAAAGAATAAGGAATTATTATTACATGACTAGAAAATGATCATACCAGCCATATTTAATTTTAACAACATTTATATGTAAACCAAATCAAAACAAGTTGAGTTTGGAACCTGGTCCCACTCACTACTTTTCAGCATAATCCCCAGCATACAGTTAGATTGTGGCCTTGGACCCAAGAAAAAAATGTTGATTTTTTAAATGTGCATCTATATATTAAAATGTCAGTTTGATTTACTGGATGAGAAAGACTGCAATGACAAAGAAATTAGAAGCTACAGCAGCTTTCACTATCCCACATATTTCTTTTATATCCTGATTGGCCAGAGCTCCTGAACGGTAGGCCTTTCTCATCTACTACAGACAGTATCTCCAACATTGTGTCCTCTTTACTGTTTACAAGGGTAGCATATCTGATGAATCACATTTTTCAGACTGCAATGTGATTCTTCAAAAGCTGGTACACATCCATTAACATTCTGCCTTTCAAGTTTGAAAATCAATTCACATCTGAAGTGAGACTGTCCTAGTCAAGGACCTCAAGAAAATAAATTAAACGCTGGGATTCACAAAAAATACTCTGGAAAAAGAGAGCATTAAGAAAGCATCTTCAGGACCTTGGAGAGCTCACTAGAGGAAGTTATTGATTGGGTAGTCTCTCAATTAAAAAGGGTATTTCAGCGTTTTTTGGAACCAGCTGGGTTTTTAGAAGGCTGGCAGGAACAGTAGATGCTTTTAGCTTAGTCCTACATTTTTATATATATATTTATACACACATTTGTACTACCGTTGGACTAGAAAAATATCATTAAATGGTCATAAATTGAGGAAGGCCTCTATAGGAGAGTTGTCTTCTGAATAGTTCAGACTGAGAAAATGATACTCCTATACAGGTATCTCAATTTATGACTATCAACTAATAGGAAGGCTACAATCTGAGGTTTGAATGGCAAAAAAGAGAGGATACTGATGGCTTCCTTTGAATTAGAACTAAAGAGTTCAATATGCTCAGAATTTGCAAGGGTTTTGCTCAATGTGGAAACACGGCAAAAGATTCTCAAGCACTATACAAGCAACAATAAAGCAGGGATGTAAACCTTGTTAACACTCATACTTCAAGAAACATTCAAGAATATGGAATCACCAGAGAAAAGAACCTTTTTGAGCTTTCTGAACAGGACAGAACTTTTATTTTTCATTCAGAGTCAAGAACTGTCTCCCACTCAATTGATCCACATGCGTTACTCACAGATAAGGGAGAAAGATGCTCACCTCAATGCCATAGCAGAAGTCAGCCCCTGCTGTCACTGCCATCATGGACAAGAGTCCAGTGCCAGTCCCAATATCCAGGACAATGGCTTTTTCCCCTCTCTCTTTCACTCTTCTAACTGCAGCACGAATACCTTGAAAATACTTCATGTTCTGTTAAAAGAAAGAAGGACCCATTATTCCACTGTGTTCCTATTTCTTAGGCCTGGACAAATGCACCCTACCGTGAGAGTTTGGGGACCTGTGATCATTTGCAAAACAATGAATTAAAAGATAAACTTTCTGAAAGATGTTCTATATAATTCCAGATGTGACCTTACCAAGTCCTACAGGAGAAAAACTACCCTAAGCATCTAAAATTCAGTTTGAATAATTGCATACAGACAATCTGAAAATAAGAAGGCAAAAATACTCAATACTTTTTCATTAGAAATTATCAATGTTTTGGTTTCTGCCTCACAATTTAAGGCACAACAGAATGGAAGTTCATGGAGCCACATAAGGAATTTCAACACCTAATAAAACACAGCTAAAATAAATAAATAACTTACTCGGTCCTTGTCATTCAACATGTCTGCATAGCAGGACCTGTAAAGAAAATTCAGTTTTCAGATCAAACACAATAGATTCAGAAAGCTGCCAAGGAGTGCCAACATTATCAGAAAACAGACAGGATGAACAATTCCTATTATGACATATACCATGTTTTCCCGAAAATAAGACAGTCTTATTTTCTTTTGACCCCCGAAATAAGCTCCTAGCCTTATTTTCAGGGAGGTCTTTATTATTTTTGTGGTGCAGGAGGTGGCGAGCGTGGTCACTTCATGGCTGCTGCTGTGTTGCAATACTTTCGGGAAGGGCTTATTTGGGGGAGTGTGCTTATTTCAGCGCATGCACTCAAAAGCCCGATTGGGCTTATTATCCAGGGAGGTCTTATTTTCAGCGAAACAAAGTATATGAACGCACCAAACATGAACGCACAATGATTGCACTGCTGCTTATAAAATGACAGAAAGAAAATATCACATTTATGCACAGAAACCTGTGCAGTAACGCACAGGAAATGGGACTCATGCTCAAAAAGAAAGCAAAATTGGATCGAAATCAAGAGTGGGAGTGGATGTATCCTTGAGATAACTTGGTTCAAAGCTCTATAGAGCCTCAACAAGCACCCTGAATTGCACCGACAAGAAAACTAGTGACTCACACAGTTCCAAAAACAGGTCACCCACTATTATCTAGATGTACCCACCATTTTCTAAACCACCTATCAGATCCATGAATCTGCCATTCTTCAGGGGAAGTGGGGGGACCCTGATTCATTATGCATCTTTATTGTACTTTATATACTTTTATATTTCATTACTCTCTCTCCTATATATCCTGCATCCTGTAACCATTGATTTATAACCTTAGCCTGATGCCTAGGCATTTTCTCAGCTTTTGGGGAATGTAAGGGAAGGGAGGGCCATGTGGGTTGTATCCAGTGGTGGGATTCAAATAATTTAACAACTGGTTCTGTGCCCTAATGACCACCTGGGTAGGCGGGGCTCGGTGGTCATGTGACTGGGTAGGCGTGGCCAACACAATGTCACTCATGTGGATGGGTGTTTCGCCTTAGCTGTGACAATGTAACAGGGGGTTAACCGGAGAGGCAGTTTCTGTAAGCAGGGCAATAAAGATTAGGCTAGAAACAACAATGTTTCCTTCCTGCCTTCCTTACAGGATTAGCCTTGTAAAATGGAAAAAAACAAAATGAGATTTCTTCCAACAACCGGTTCTCCCAACTGCTTAGAAAGTTAACAACCGGTTCTCCCGAATAGGTGCGGATCGGTGAATCCCACCACTGGTTGTATCACTCGAAATCCAGCAGAGGATGACCTTATCAGTTCCCTTATCATTTTCTCAGAGTGGCCGGTACAATAACATCTTCATACCTGTGGACTGCCTGAACCCACACTGGACTGTTGGGAGGGTTTCTAATTCCTTTTATTCTAATTGTATGGCCTGAGGCCCTCAGAGCCTGCTTTGATTTTACCCTTGATATCAAGAGTCTTTACTTTCTTGAATAAGGAGGAGAGGCCTTGCCTTATACCACCTCAATTTGCATCTGAATGGTTTTCAAGAGCAGTGTGTATAAACTGTATTACAGAAGTCCAGACGAGAGATAAGTCAAGTCTTCAATGATCATCAGTAAAACACTGTTTATTCAGGAATGGTTGCAATTTGTGCAAAAACCTTGGCAACTTGGAAGATTCCCAGGTCACGCTGACTGGGGAATTCTGGCAATTGACTTCCACAAGTCTTCAAATTGCCAAGGCTGGACACTCTGAACTAGAAGAATACCATGAATGAAGATATCAGAAGTTGTTGAGAAGTCCAGGAGGACTAGTAAAATTATGTATTGTCAAATCTGTCTCTCCAAAAGTTGTCAAGAAGTTCACCACTGTTTCTCTGTTATATCCTGGCCTGAAACAAAGATGCAACTGTGCTATGTTGATTTTATATAGTAACACTAGGTGATAACCTGGCGTTGCCCGGGTATTTATGTATTTATAGGGGGGAAACATGCAGACCAAACGTAATTTCTAATGTTGGATTTTCCCCCTTATCAGAGGGAGGCCCCTTGTGGAGTACTGTGAAGCCGCTACCATGGCAACTCCACTGCACTTGTACAGTAGAAGCCATTTTAAGGCACGAAAGGCTGCAGCTTAACAGAACAGTGTTAGAGGTGTCTTACCACCACAGTCTTTTTTCCCAGAGAGTAAGTCATCTGTGTATCAACTTTGTTTGACATTGCTCAAGGTGTTCCAGAGTTATGCTGGAACAAACACACACACATTTTTATAGAGAGAGAGATTGTTTTAATATATATATATATCCCAACAGACCTTGCTATTTCCTGGTGGTAATCATAATTCTCATCTTCCTCTAACCACTCCATGGCTCCAGTAGTCGGATTGGCTCTTCCACAGAAAACCTTCATCCCCGTCTGTCTTGTTTTGTTATTTGTGAGGAAAGTTCTGTTTAACACAAATCCTATCTTTGGATACATAAGCTAAAACCTATTGCAACAGAAAAGAAATTGCAGTTTAGGAAATGATGTGTACAACTGTAATGCCACTGTCACGTCACAACAAAGCCTTTCAATCTTCTGAGATTTACTCCAAGAACTGAAAAGAATGGCCTGGTAACCACACATACACATATAGGGTGTGGCTGCCTTTTACAGGTAGTCCTCAACTTACAACAGTTCGTTAATGACCATTGGAAGTTATAACAGCACTAGAAAAAGTGACATATGACCATTTTTTTACACTTACAACCACTGCAGCAACCCCATGATTACATGATCCAGAACAATGCATCTAAAACCTATGAAATGGGCAGCTATCTCAATTTGATAAATGAATAAAAAAGAAAACCAAAACTTGGGTCGATTTCATTATCAGACAGAAATCCCCTCCCCTGGAATACAGGTAGCCCTCAGCTTATGACTGTAATTGAGTCCAATTTTTTGTTGCTAAATGAGACATTTGTTGAGTTTTGCCCCACTTTATGACTTTTCTTGCTACAGTTAAGTGAATCATTGCAGTTGTTAAATGAATAAGCCAGTTGTTAAGTGAATCTGGCTTCCCCATTGACTTTGCTTGTCAGAAGGTTGTTCCCCGGGGGATTCTGCAACTGTCATAACTATCAACTAGTTGCCAAGTATCAAATCTAGGTCACATGACCATGAGGATGCTGCAATGGTCATAAGTGTGACAAATGGTCATAAAATCACTTTTTTCAGTGATGTTATAACTTCCAATGGTCACTAAATGAACTGTTGTAAGTCAAGGACAACCTGTATTTGTTTATTTAATATTATATTCTTATTAAGTAGGGATGGGAAAGCTTATACCTATTGGTAGACCCTCTCTGTAAAGCAGAGAATTTATCGATCTTTTCTTTTCTAGCTCCAGCTGCAGTATTCATGTTTAATGTTTATGTTTAATATTTATGTTTAATGTTTATGTTTAATGTTTGTTTAATGTTTATGCTTAATGTTTATGCTTAATGTTTATGCTTAATGTTTAATGTTTATGTTTAATGTTTATGTTTAATGTTTATGTTTAATGTTTAATGTTTAATGTTTAATGTTTATATTTAATGTTTATGTTTAATGTTTATGTTTAATGTTTTTAATGTTTATGTTTAATGTTTATGTTTAATGTTTATTGTTTAAGTTTAATGTTTATGTTTAATGTTTAAGTTTAATGTTTATATTTAATGTTTATATTTATTTAATGTTTATTTAATGTTGATGTTTAATGTTTATGTTCAATGTTGATGTTTAATGTTTATGTTCAATGTTGATGTTTAATGTTTATGTTCAATGTTGATGTTTAATGTTTATGCTTAATGTTGATGTTTAATGTTTAAGTTTATGTTTAAGTTTAATGTTTATGTTTAATGTTTGTTTAGTGTTTATGTTTAGTGTTTATGTTTAGTGTTTATGTTTAATGTTTGTTTAATGTTTATGTTTAATGTTTGTTTAATGTTTATTTAATGTTTATGTTTAATGTTTGTTTATTTAATGTTTGTTTAATGTTTATGTTTATACTTAATGCTTGTTTATTTTTTATCGTATGTTTATGTTTAAAGTTTTTTTAGGTTTCATGTTTAATATTTATGCTTAATGTTTATGTTTAATGTTAAATTTATTTGATACATGGGTCATGCCGCCGCCTTTTCTCTACACCAAGCTTTTTTGTTATTGTTGTTGTTGACCATGGGGATACTGCAACGGTCATAAGTATGAAAAACGGTCATATGTCACTATTGTTGTTATTATTAGGATGTCTTTTTCATTTTCTGCTTTGTATTTTATTTTGTTGCTAAACACACATACCCTCAAACAAGCTTAAATGAAAGTACTGAATCTGTAAAGTTTAATTTCTCTTTACATTTAGGTAGGTAGGTGGGGAGGGGGGAAGGAGAGACACAGAGAGAGAGAGAGACTAAACTTTGCCTATTCAGTACTTTCATTTAAACTAAGGTGACCAGACGTCCCGCTTTTGGCGGGACACACCCGCCTTCCAACGCATTTTCCCGCGTCCCGCCCGCCTTTTTAAAAGGCACGCTTTTTTTGGCGCTCGCAGCTCCCGCCCATCAGCTGCTGGGCTGGCTCATCGTTCTGTTCTATGCTACCTACAAATTTAAGCCAGCCCAGCCTGCCGCTCATTGATTTAATTGGCCTGGACTCCAGCCAATCAGTGAGCTGGCTAGGATGGAAAACTTTAAGCACGCACGAGGGTGCTTAAAATTTTCCATCCCAGCCAGCTCACTGATTGGCTGGAGTCCGCTTAAGCACGCCGCGCAAGTTGTGACTCTCACGAGTCTCCATTTCATTTCGCCTCCGCTGTTTGTTTTTGCTGCACTGCCCTGGTGAGTAACTCCGGTGCCGGTGGGAATCGGGAGGCTTCGCCGCTTCGGGTGGGCGGCGGTGGCCTTTAGCAAGGGAAGGGAAGGCCTTCCCTTGCGAGCTACTCATGAGAGGAACTGGGGGGGGGGAACCGGGCAACCTGAGAGAGGGGAAGAAGATCGTCCCTCCCCGCAACTCCCCAGATTTTGGAAGCCGGGTGTGTGTGGAAGGCGGGGTTTTTGAGGAAAGCGCTTGGCCATCCCTGTTAGCCGCAGCCCCAGACGGAGGAGTGAAGCCCGAGCTTTCATTGCCGTTCCCGCCAGTCGCAGCGGGGAAGCCGGCATCGGTGACTCCGAGGTGCGCTAACTGAAATGCGGTCTTCCTTTAGTCTCTGCTTGCAGTCTCTGGGATGATCGTTGGCGGGTGGGGGAAGCGAGGGCGCAGCTGAGCCGGGGAGGCAGAGATGAGAAGTGAGGGCTAAAAATGCAAAGCGCGCCGAAGAGAGCAAGCGAAGGATCCCCAAAGCGAAGGACGGGCGGGTAGCGCTTGACCAGCATGTGAGAAGGCAGGCTGGAAGTGGCCGCGGAAGGGAAAAGAGGCGGCCACGTGTATCGGTTCTCCTTGTGGAGGTTCGTAGCAAGGGTCCGCTGGCAGGTAGGTTTGGGCAGGGCGAAGGCCTCAGTCAAGGGAGTGAAAATGGGTGGGGAGGAAATGGAGCCGAGCCCGGGGAAAGCAGGGAGACTAGCCGCGAGGAAGCCACGGTGCCTGCCCTCCAGCTCAATGGATACCTGGCCGGTAAACTCATGGTACGGGCGAGGGTTGGCCGGCTGGGGGTGGGGGTGGCTGCTGCCGAGGCCTCCAGCCTTGCAATCCTGGGCGGGAAGGCGAAGGTTAGCTCCGGAGCTGCGGAAGACCGTTGCACCGGGAGGCCTCCGCCCTGGGGATCCCCTGCTCCACCCATTCAGATTAGCCCCAAACCCAAAGGAGCCTGGGCGCAGGGGTGCAGGCCAGGGATGACGGGGTTTGGGCGCTCGGAAAAGGAAGGGGTGATCTCCCCCTCCATTCGTCTGTCCCGCTGCAGAGCTCCTCCCAGGGGAGGGGGAGGCAGCGAGTGCGCTGATCCCCGTTTGCAAGGGAAGCGCCGCTGCCCACCCAAAGCCTCCCAATTCCCACCGCCGGAGTTACTCACTTACGTGAAGCTGCCCGCCCTTCCCTTTTTCTTTAAACGAGCTTCAGTTTCCAAGGGGGGGAAAAAGCTTTATGTGCCACCATTATTGAGTTCCTCATCAATTGAGATCCGCCCACGATCAACTGAGGCACCTGCAAAGCAAAGGCATCACATCGCCACCACCCATGTTCACGAGGCGCCAGGCATCGCAGGGCACAGAGGAACTCAGCAGACAGACGGGAGACCGGGGGGTGGGGGAGGAAGAGATCCCGTCCAGGGTAGGCTCTCCGCTTTTCCCTCTTTTTACCCTGGATGGGATCTCTTCCTTCCCCCCTCCCCCAGTCTCCGTCTCTCTGCTGGGTTCCTCTGCGCCCCCCAACTGGCAACGATCAATTCCAGACCCTCTAACTGGTAAATAGACCTGAGGCCATAAGTGGAATTGGGGTCCGTGGGGTCCGTGCAGGGAGGAGAAGAGAGATTCCTCCCAGCACGAACTCCACTGACTAAAGAGCTTTCACATGGAGGGAGGAATCTCCTGTCCCCCCAGCTCCCTTTCGCCCGCAGCAGAGATCAGGCGGGCCAGAGGAAGCACTTTATTCAGTGGATGCATGCAGGGAGGAGGGGATATATTCGTTCCTGCGCATAGTCCACTGATTAAGGTACTTGCTTTTGCTCGCCCGAGCTCTGATGCCGGCAAAAGAAAAGTCCTTTCCTTCACCTGAATCCCGCCCGAGCTCTGATGCAGGCACCGTGGGGTCCGTGCAGGGAGGAGAAGAGAGATTCCTCCCAGCACACACTCCACTGACTAAAGCGCTTTCACGTGCAGAAACAATAAACTGACAGTTGGTCGGAGGGAAGGTGGGGGTGGGATGGCAGCTGAGTGTCCAAGGAAGCCAACCCAGACAGGCATCGCAGGGCGCAGAGGAATCCAGCAGATAGACGGGAGACGGGGGGGGGGGAAGAGGGAGGAAAAGATCCCATCCAGGGTAGGCTCTCCGCTTTTCCCTCTTTTCACCCTGGACGGGATGTCTTCCTTCCCCCCTCCCCAAGTCTCCCCTCTGTCTGCTGGCTTCCTCTGCGCCCCCCAACTGGCAACGATCAATTCCAGACCCTCTAACTGGTAAATAGACCTGAGGCCATAAGTGGAATTGGGGTCCGTGGGGTCCGTGCAGGGAGGAGAAGAAAGATTCCTCCCAGCACAAACTCCACTGACTAAAGAGCTTTCACATGGAGGGAGGAATCTCCTGTCCCCCCAGCTCCCTTTCGCCCGCAGCAGAGATCAGGCGGGCCAGAGGAAGCACTTTATTCAGTGGATGCATGCAGGGAGGAGGGGATATATTCGTTCCTGCGCATAGTCCACTGATTAAAGTACTTGCTTTTGCTCGCCCGAGCTCTGATGCCGGCAAAAGAAAAGTCCTTTCCTTCACCTGAATCCCGCCCGAGCTCTGATGCAGGCACCGTGGGGTCTGTGCAGGGAGGAGAAGAGAGATTCCTCCCAGCACACACTCCACTGACTAAAGCGCTTTCACGTGCAGAAACAATAAACTGACAGTTGGTCGGAGGGAAGGTGGGGGTGGGGGTGGAGGCTGAGTGTCCAAGGAAGCCAACCCAGACAGGCATCGCAGGGCGCAGAGGAATCCAGCAGACAGACGGGAGACCGGGGGGGGGAGGGGAGAGGGAGGAAAAGATCCCATCCAGGGTAGGCTCTCCGCTTTTCCCTCTTTTCACCCTGGACGGGATCTCTTCCTTCCCCCCTCCCCAAGTCTCCCCTCTGTCTGCTGGCTTCCTCTGTGCCCTGCAATGCCCGGCGCCTCGTGAACATGGGTAGCGGCGATGTGATGCCTTTGCATCCGTATTGAGGTTGGCATGTTTCCGGTGGTGCTCTGGGAGGAGGGGGAATGATGGAGGGGAGGACGGCGGCGCGGCGGCCCGTGCCTAGAGCGGAGCCAAAAGAGGTCCGTGACGGTGGCTCGGAGCAGAACGGGAAGAAAAGGCGCTGCAGGCCTGGGGAGTGGGGGAGCGTGAGGAGCGCTGGTGGTTTGTTTTTGGAGTGGGGGGCGTGACGGGGAAGGGGGTGACTGCGCGGAGAGGCTCAGAGGCAGACCGCGCAAGCTTCCTTTCCCAGCGCACGCCCCTCTCAGCACCGTCCCCATCGACTGCCAGGCGTATCCGCCTCTGAGCCTCTCCGTTTTGTTCCGAGAACGGGCTGCTTGGTGAGAGGAAAGGGAGCTCCCTGGGAAGCGAGAGCAGCGAAGAGGTGATGCAGTTGCAGAATTCCCCGACACTCGCTTTTTTAAAAAACCCAGCCTACCTCGTAGGGTTGTTGTTACGGGGCTAGACTAGGAAAGGCAGCCTCTCTCCCGTTTTCGAGAAAAAGTAAGGATGTCCATCTGGTAGAACAACCACCTGTGCAATTTGGTGGCGATCCGCGAACGTTCAAGCCATGTAATGCGTGGGAAGGCATAGAATAAAGTTAGCATACTTGAAGTGAAATAGGCTTTGGTTATGTTTAGGTTGCATTAGCTAAAATGTGCCAATACCATCCTTGTTGGTAAGAATTGTTGTCATGTTAGAAGAATGACTAAGGCTGACAGCCTAATCTACTCTGTATTAAATAAATAAATGGATGGAAGGAAATGAAAGAATACAGAAAAGGTTGGTGAGGCATTTAGTGGCCTATGGATGAGAATGGTGGCTGTTTAGTAAGAAAATCTGTTTGGAATGTGCATATATATTCATATGTGGCCATAGCAAAATAATAAATAGAAATAAAAAAGCATGAGTGATTTTTACTGTTTTTGATGAAAGTGAGAGGATTAGGGAAGGCTTGGTGCAGCAAGGATCCCACTATCTTACCATTTTATTTTTCTTTATGTACACTGAGAGCATATTCACCAAAGACAAATTCCTTGTGTGTCCAATCACACTTGGCTAATAAACTATTATATTCTATTTTACTCTACTCTATTCATTTCTATTTCAATTCTAACAAGGAGTTTAGCTTCTCTCTCTTGAAAATGTAAGCTGGCATAAGGCATTATAATGCAAGTCTCAAACAGTTCATTTAGTGACCAAAGTTACAATGGCATTGAAAAAAGTGTCTGATCACCATTTTCACACTTAGCGACCATTTTCACACTTAGCGACCGTTGCAGCATCCTCATGGTCACGTGATCAAAATTTTGATGTTTGCAACAGATTCGTATTTATGATGGTTTCAGTGTCCTGGGGTCATGTTTGACAAAATATAAAATTTTTAATCAAGCCCCCCCCCCCCCCCCCCCCGGTCAATGGTGTCCCTCTTTACCAATCTGAAAATCTGGTCACCTTAATTTAAACTCCTTTGAGGGTGAGGAATTCTGCCCATGCCTACGAACCTTGCTTTTCTAGGTCAGGAAACTTGAGGCATGAACTCCACACATGCTCAGAGGCACGAGGGCTAGCAGAAATGGGACAGGCGTACCGAGCTTCCTTCTCTTCCCCTGGTGAACCGAAATCGTAACTGCCCTGCCCAGGACGGGATGGGGGGGAAGACAAATGGGGGCGTAACATTTCCCACGGGAGACCCCCCTCCTCCACTCGCTAGACCCACTCGCTCAACCGGCCGCGTTTCACTCACCGGCCGCCGCCATCTTCCCAGGATGCAACGCGCGGAGTTTCCTTTCCGGTTGGGAAACGAATCTCCTCGCCGAAGCTGGAGAGTTGTAAGACCCCAAGAGGTATAACGACGCCGGTTCCATCACAGTTCCGGTTAGAGGTGGGCCTTTGTCCAAGCGGGGCAAGAGGGGTGGAAATCGTGGCACAGTTGCCTTCCTGTGGCTGATGCTCTGGAGGGGAAAGTGATTGTCAGCACTAAAGCCAGAGATGAATTATAGGAGCCCTAGTCTGGTGCAAAGAATAATAGAATGACAGAATTGGAAGGGACATTGGAAGTCTTCTAGTCCAACCCCTTTTAGAGTAGAAATAGGAATAGAATAAAATTACAGAATGGAATAGAATTTACAGAATAGAATAGAATTATAGTATAGAACAGAATTACAGAATAGAATAGAATAAAATTACAGAATAGAATTACAGAATAGAATAGAATTACAGAATAGAATTATAGAATTACAGAATAGAATAGAATAAAATTACAGAATAGAATTACAGAATAGAATAGAATTACAGAATAGAATAGAATTACAGAATAGAATAGAATTACAGAATAGAATAGAATAAAATTACAGAATAGAATAGAATTACAGAATAGAATAGAATTACAGAATAGAATAGAATTACAAAATAGAATAGAATTACAGAATAAAATTACAGAATAGAATTACAGAATAGAATAGAGTAGATGAATAGTTGGAAGGAACCTTGAAGATCTTCTAGTCCAACCCCTCTGCTCAGGCAGGAAGCCCTAAAGCATTTCAGGCAAATAGTTATCCCATCTCTTCCTAATGACCTCCAGTGTTGGAGCATCAACTTCTAGAGCCATCTGTCCCACTGATTGACTGTTCTCACTACCATGAAATTTCTCCTTGGTTCTAAGTTGTTTCTCTCCTTGATTAGTTTCCATCCGTTGCTTCTTGCCCTGCTTTGGAGAATAGGTGGACCCCCTCTTCTTTGTGGCAGCCCCCCAAGAGTTCATCGCCTTCTTCTGGAATGCTTTTCAGCTTTTCCTTCCAGTCTTTAGCCCTGGGATTTTCTGCTTTTGCTAACTAGGACTGACCCTGCTTTTTTTTAAAAAAATGTATTTTTTGTATTTTATTTTTATAGAAACAATCCATTTTCCATTGATCAGTGTAGCATCTGGGTATAAATATTTTGTGCCAGCATTAAAATATACAACCTTATTCATAATTTAATCTCATTTTAGCTTAATTTCCAATACCGTAAGCATCTAATATTATAACAATCCCATTGTAATTTGTTTGATTCTATTCGTTATATTGACTATTAATACATTTTCTATACTTTCGATCAGTGGTCTCCAACCTTGGCAACTTTTAAGACCTGTGGACTTCAACTCCCAGAGTTCCTCAGCCAGCAAGCTGGCTGAGCTGGCTGAGGAACTCTGGGAGTTGAAGTCCACAGGTCTTAAAGTTGCCAAGGTTGGAGACCACTGCTTTAGATAACTTCTTTTGACTTCCAAGTGTAGACAAAGCGGGCCAACTGGTTTTTGTTGTTTCTTCGTAAGTAACTAATGAGGGTTATTATTATTATTTTATTTTTTTTGTTAACTGCGTCGAAGTCCTCCAAGAAGGCAGGGCGAAAAAGCCGCCCCATTGAAATGAATAACATTTAAAAACTACTGCTCCTTGGAAGAACCGGATATCGTGCTAAGGAATCATTTAGACCTCGGCCCCTTCGAGGAAACGGCGATGGCGTCATCAAATGGGGCCGATATCAGCTGCGAATACGCCGAGGGACTGGGCGGGACGGCAAGCCAGACGACAGAAGTTCCCATCGTCCCTCTCAGAGCGGCCTGGTCCGGTTGCCATGGAGACAGCCGCCGTGCTGCGCGTGAAGAGAAAGCGCGGAGGGTCTTTGCCGGCCGAAGCGCTGGTCCTTGCCAGCAAGCGCTTCCGCAGTGAGGCTGGGGCTGCAGCCGAGGCCGCCTCCTCGCCCGGAGAGGGCGAGGTGGAGAAGACTCTCTTCAAGTTGGTAGCCACTGTAAGCTCGGAGGTGAGGCTTCTTCGCGTGTTTTGGCTGGGATCGTCAGCCAGGAGAATTAAATGTCTATTATTTAGATACCGTTAGTTAATACGCGGTGTGTTTAAGCGCGGCTGGCTGCGGGATTCTGGGTGTTGAAGTCCACACGTCTTAAAACAGTACACAGTAACAGAGTTGGAAGGGATCTTGAAGGTCATCTAGTCCGACCTCCCTGCTCACGCAGGGGACCTGTAGTAGGGATTCAAACCGCCGAACTGCCAACCTTTCTGATCAACAAGCTCAGTGTCTATCGTCTTCAAAGGGCAAAGGTTGATGTGACACTGATCTAAACACAGGTAATGGTCCTCGATTTACAACAGTTCATTTAGTGACCATTCGAAGTTTCCACGGCACTGGAAAAAAGTGATTTACGACCGTTTTTCACACCTACAGCCGTTTGCAGCATCCCCGTGGTCACGTGATCAAAATTGTCATATTTATGACAGTTGCAGCGTCCCTGTGGTCATATGATCCCCTTTTGCGTCCTTCTGACAAGCAAAGTCAAGGGGGAAGCCAGATTCACTTAACAACGCTGTTACTAATTCCAACAACTGCAGCGATTCGCTTCACCAAGGTGGCAAGAAAGGTGGTTCAATGGGACAAAGCTCACTTCACAAATTTCTCAGCAGCATCAATTGTGGGCTTGACTGAGGTCATAAGTCGAGGACTATCTTGTACTATGAACAATTTTTGATTCTTGTAATCTTTCACTGGGCAAAATGGTACATCAAAGGGTAACAATCTTTGAACCGAGGGACTTCAGATGGGTGAACTTACAGAATGTGTCCAAAATCTGGGACCTATGACTCAGGTGGAATTGACATGTTGTAAATTGTATAAAACAGTGTATCATCATCCTCTTTTAAGAATGCCATGATCCCTTGTGGGGTGGAGTTTGGGCAACTGAATGGAACTGAAGGGTCAGATGCCCTTCCTGTTGGCAATGCGGAGGGGTTTTTTTTCTAGCAGATATATTCTCAGTGTGCCCAGAGAGAGAAATAACTGCCTCTCCCTAGTATGAAACAGTGTATGACGTAAACATTACCATAAAGCAGGGTGTGACATTATACAAAATGTCATAAAAGATCTCCTGTGCTGTTGTTTGACAGCAACATATGATTCAACACAAGCTACTTCCAAGGAAGATTAACATCTCTGTATCTCAACTTTTCCAATGAAAGGAGGACATCAGAAGCTCTGACATTGTTAAAGATCATGGAGAAATATTGCTGAATGTATTTCTGCACCTGAGGGCAGGATAAGAAGTAATGGGTGGAAGATCATCAAAGAGAGATCCAACCTAGAACTAAGGAGAAACTTCCTGACAGTGAGGACAATTAATCAATAGAACGTCTTGCCTCTAGAAGTTATGGAAGTTTATAAGGAGAGATTGGACAACCATTTGCCTGAAATGTTACAGAGTTTCCTGCTTGGGCAGAGGGTTGGACTAGAAGACCTCCAAGGTCCCTTCTAACCCTATTATTCTATGTTCTATGCTGATTTTACACAAGACTGGACCAAATTGGCCTGTATACTGTCCCAAATGGGGAGGGGGGAGGTCATTACAGTATCTTGGACTGCCTTTAAACATCCTTCTTTGTTTTAGGGTGGAAGTTGAAAGTAAGTTTGATATAACAAATAATAAATTGTAGAACATTCAGCTTCAGAATGTTGTCCCCCTGCAGGGATCTTGCCCTGGGACACCTGCCCCGTTCCAAATGCACCTATTTTACACACCCAGGAATTATGTATCAAGATTTAATATATATTTTTAATCTTGAATAGATGATTTTTTTAATGATTTTATTTAACATTTATAGGCCGCCCTTTTCCCTGAGGGGACTCAGGGCGGCTTACAATAGTAAGGGAAGGGGAGTGAAAGACAAAATACAGAAAAAAAAAATGTGAGATAACAAAAAGTACTAAAACACAACATTCACTCAGCATTCGGGAGGGGCAAGAAAATTTATCCCCAGGCCTGACGGGCTAGCCAGATCTTGAGGGCTGTGCGGAAGGCCTGGACTGTGGTCAGGGTACGGATCTCCACGGGGAGATTGTTCCATAGCGTCGGAGCAGCAACAGAGAAGGCTCTCCTCCGGGTGGTCGCCAGTCGGCACTGACTGGCGGATGGAATACGGAGGAGGCCCGCTCTATGCGATCTGATGGGACGCAGGGAGGTTATTGGCAGGAGGCGGTCTCTCAGATAGTCAGATCCACTACCATGGAGCGCTTTATGGGTGGTAAGTAAGACCTTGAATTGCACCCGGAGATCTACAGGCAGCCAGCGCAGCTCGCGGAGGATAGGTGTTATGTGGGCAAACCGAGGTGCGCCCACTATCACTCGCGCGGCCGCGTTCTGTACTAGCTGAAGTCTCCGGGTGCTCTTCAAGGGCAGCCCCATGTAGAGCACATTGCAGTATTCCAGCTTAGAGATCACAAGGGCTCGAGTGACTGTCGTGAGAGCCTCCCGATTCAGGTAGGGCCGCAACTGGCGCACCAGGCGAACCTGGGCAAATGCCCCCCTGGTCACAGCCGATAGATGGTGATCAAAACTCAGCTGTGGATCCAGGAGGACTCCCAAGTTGCGGACCCTATCTGAGGGGTATAAGCTTTGCCCCCCCAGCCTGATTGATGGTACGGTGGTCAAATTATTGGGAGGAAAACACAACAGCCACTCGGTCTTGTCTGGATGTCTTTTTCTATTGAAAAACCCCATAGGGGTGAGAGAGGAGAGATTATTCTGCATATCCCAAGGGTGCTTTTTTCAAGAGGCAATTGGACATTCCTGGTTTTTCTTTGAAGATGTTTCGCTTCTCATCCAAGAAGCTTCTTCAGCTTTGAAGACGTTAGCTGAAGAAGCCTCCTGGATGAGAAGTAAAACACCTTCAAAGAAAAACCAGGAATGTCCAGTTATCTCTTGAAAAAGCACCTTTGAGACAACCATGACCTGGATGACTGAGAATCTCCATAAGACATTATACTGAGTAGGGAATTCTGGGAGTTGAAGTCCACACACCTATAAATTGCCAAGGTTGAGAAACACTGCTCTAATCCCAACTGCTAACTGAACTTCTTTAAAATGTCTTTTAGGCCGAACCTGTTGACAAATATGTACAAGAAGCTTTTACCCATCAGAAAGGAGGCCAGATCCTGCGACCTGCTCTAGGGAGTGCTCAAAGAATAATTCAGGATCTTCGTTCTTCAAAGCACGCCAAAAGGCAGGAAAGCCGCTACCGCCTGATCAGTAGCCTCCGTCCAAATATCAGCAATGGAGCAAATGCTGCTCTTGGAGCAAATGAGAAAGAATCTGATGAAAAGAAACAGTCTTCCGTGTCTGAGAAAGACAAAAATGACAGCACGTCTGGCTGCTATAGAGACTTTCAGTTCTTTGATATTATACAGGAGGAGCAGGTGGAAAATGATACATCTGCTTCCCATTTACAGGTTAGTACTAAGTCAGGGACCACCAAAAACCTAAATTAAAATGGGATAAGAGCCACTGATGCAAACACATTGATGCCATCGCAACTACAAGCTGGCCCATAATGTATCTTAGGTTTAGAATAATGTTTTTCACTAGGGCCTCTTACTCATGTACAGTCTCATCTCATAAACTTAGATTGTTTTTGGAGTTTGTTTGTGAGTCCTACTGTAAATGCCGTGACCCGTCAAAAGCGCGGACGGCAAAAGCGCGATCGACAAAATCGCGCCTTTGACGTCATCACAGCGCGACGAAAAAGATCGAAAAATTCAAATAAAAATTAATAAAAATTAAATTAAAGCAAGCCGATTCACATAAAGGTAAGGGTTAGGTTTAGGGTTAGGGTTAGGTTAAGGGTTAGGGTTAGCTTTAGAGCGTTAGCGTTAGCGTTAGGGTTAGGTTAAGGGTTAGCGTTAGGTTTTTCGTTACTTTAACGGTTAGGTTTAGGGTTAGGTTTAGGGTTAGGTTAAGAGTTAGGTTTAGGGTTAGGTTTAGGGTTAGGTTTGGGGGGCTTAGGGTAAGGTTTTCGCTTTATTTTTACATTTTTCGAACTTTTTCGTCGCGCTGTGATGACATCACAGCGCGCTTTTGTCGAGCGCGATTTTGTCCTACGCGCTTTTGTGGTGGAACCGTAAATGCATGGACATTATGTGGTCACACCTGTTTTTATAACGGGACTCAGATTCTGGAATATTTGCCGTAAAGAGTTGAAGCCAATTTTTTCATTACAGTGGAGGATGAGATTCAAAATATTATTCAAACACTCCTTTTAATGCAATAGTTCCCCACAGGGGGGCAATTTGATTTTTAATGGGGGCAATTTGAACCTTGTTTAAACCAAGTTAATGGCCTTTTAGGCTTCCTCTGCTTGAGTAGAGTTCACTTTCTGAGTAAAGTAAGAATTATATGCCCCAGGGGGGCATCAGGATTTTAGAGATACTCAGGTGGGGCATGGCCAAAAAAAGGTTGGGAACCCCTGTTTTAATGGTTTTCATTGCATTAATGTTTTAATTGTATTTTGAAAAATACAATTTTTTAAAAACATTAAAAAATAATTTAAACAGAAATGGAGAATAATTGCAGAAAATTAAAGTATAATGTAAAATATTTCAGTAGCAGTTGGGAAGAAAGGGAAGAAAAAAGGGATATTTGATTTTTTTTTACTTTTTTGTTTTATTTTGTCCTTTATTTCTATCACCAAATCAAATCTCATTTTTAATTTTTTTACTTCAACCCTAACCTCTGTGTAAAACCTTTGTGCTAGCAATAACATTAATTATAAATAACAAAACCGTATTAGGGATTCCGTTGTTTTATATATCCATGTATGTATTCTATTCCTTTCTTTTTCTTTCTGTTTATTTATGGTTTTTTTTTAATTCCATTAGTTAAAAATATGCTTCATGTATTAATAATATTTTAAGTGTTGGTTTAATTGCATTCTATTTTAACTGCATTTAATAAGCTTTCCTGAGCTGTTTAAGGGAGCGGACACTATACAAATATTATCAATGAATAATATGGTTTGTTTGGTTTGGGCTCCATTGTGAATCCAGCTATTACAAAAGTCACAGCTAATATTTCCAGTAACTGATCGGCGAAAGAAGTTGCCATAGATTGTCCACATTTTCACAACAAGATCAGACTTTATGGTTTAGAAGCAAGTTCTAAAAACAGCAAGAGTAACTCAGAACAAAGTGCAATGTGTGAACCAGGCAGTGGTTGTGTTGTAACCGTCTACTGCCCTTTGAGTTCAGATAGCCCTGGGCTAAAATACCTTCTGACATTACGCCACCTCTAGCCACAATAGCCTCTTCAGCAACTTGGAAAGCAAGCAAAGGGACAGTTCCACATTATCTAGAGCGCATCAACACAGGAAAAACCCGGCTACAACTCTACAGCATCTGTGGACTCATTTCTGTTCATGCAGTGACCTCAAGGAGAAAGAAGCTGTTATAATTGTGACATTAATTTAGATGTCATCCACAAACCCTGGTATTTAAACTTTCTAAACCATAGAGTTGGACCACAATATGCCTGGTAATCTGGACAAGATACGGAAACGTTTCGTTGATCAGTGACTCAAAATATCTCTGTGTTCCGTTTTTTAAAAGGGCATTTTTTGGAACTTCTGGTGTTATTGAAAGATCAAATACTGTAGTTAGTGGACATCTGATTGTTGGCCCTTAAAATTATGCATTTCTACCCTTAAAGGTAAAGGTTCCCCCGAACGTGTGTGCTAATTGTTTTCCAGCTCTAGGGGGCGGTGTTCATCTCAATTTCTAAGCTGAAAAGCCAAATATGTCTCTGTGGTCATATGGCCGGCATGGCTCAACGCCAAAGGCACATGGAGCGCTGTTCCCTTCCCACCAAAGGTGGTTCCTATTTTTCTACTTGCATTTTTTATGTGCTTTCAAACTGCTAGGTTGGCAGAAGCTGGGCTAAGTAACGGGGGCTCACTCCGTTACGCAGCGCTTTGGATTTGAACTGCCGACCTTCTGATTGAGAAGCTCAACACCTTAGCCACTCAGCCACCGTGTCCCTTAAATATCACTAAATAATAGCAGTCAAATAGAGCGAAGAAATGTTATAAAAAGGCTCCTTCTTGGCAAGCTCATATCTGGAGATGACAAAAATATAATAAATATGAGATTGAAAGATCAAGTAATACAAGGATTGGAGCTTTTGGTACCCCAAGTTTCTCTGTCCCTTCCCCTCATCTCCAATTCTTGTGAATTGCAAACTGTACCTACATTGGCATTAAATCTAACATTAAAAATGAAGCATTGTGTTCTCTCCGGTCCTTTTATCAAAATTGGCTTCACTTAACACAAAATGGTAACAAGTGAATTCTTGAGAACTCACAAGAACATTGAACTTTGTAACTTTTTGTTATGAGATTCAATAACAAGAAAGAAACTGTGTTGCCCAATTAAACAGTGTTCTATTAAATATTTGCTCATAAATAGGGAAAGAAACAAATAGTTTACTTTTAATGTTTTGTCCAACTTACTTTTAAGTCAAGAAATATAGTGTACTTTAAACATTAAATATTTAAACACACTTTTCTGCAATTAAGTGTGAAAAGGCTAATTTAGAGAGAAGGATTTAATAATTTGGAAAGCTTGTATTAACAAGATTGATGTTGTATATATGATTCCATATACATTGTGTTTATATGATAGAAAGAGAGAGGTAGAGAGAGGGGGGAGTGGGAGTTAACAGGCTGAGATATTGGATAAGATATGCATGTTCTTTAGAGTTGACCAAAAATAAAGGCAAGATAACATTCTAATAATAAGTAAGTTCTCTCTCTTTTTTAAAAAAAGTTCTCTATTGGCTAAAAAAAATATGTAAATCTTAACAGAAATCAGATCCGGATGTCATCCTTTGCAATGCCGTAGAGATGATTCGTGAACGTTTAACAGTATCTGACAACAGTAAAGAAGCAGAGGATTGCTTAAATAAAGAAGAATACGTTTATGATATCTACTGTACGGAAACAGCTACACCGGGGTGGATTGAGAACATTCTCTCTGTACAGCCTTACACTCAAGAGTTTGACTTGGTAAGTAAATCAAAAACAGCATCTTCTAAGGCAGGGGTCAGCAACCCACGGCTCTGGAGCCGTATGTGGCTCTTTCATCCCTCTGCTGTGGCTCCCTGTCGCTGGTCGGCTCCACAATTGAAAGGGCTTTCGGTTAGGACAGGTAGAGGAAAAAGGATGCCGCACTAGGAGGAGACACTATGGTGGCGGGACCGGACTTCCGATCAGCAGAGGAAAAAGGACGCCGTGCTGGAGACTATGAAAGGGTAACTGGACGTCCCCCATCCAGTGGAGCTCCAGGATTGAACAGGGGGCTTCTGGTTAGGACCTTTGTGACTCTTTGAGTGTTTAAGGTTACTGACCCCTGCTCTAAGAGATTATAAAATATAGTGAGGCTTGTTTCTTTCCTCCTTGTACAACATGCTGTATTTCGTAACTTAGAAGTGATTCAACCTATAAAATACAAGTGGTTCGTGTATCTCATTGCCTTACAAGCTTACACTTATGCCTCTGCCTTCAAGATTACTATTGCTAATTGCTTTCCCCTGTAGTGCATTTCTTCTTAAGTGACAGTAGTGTTGTGTGTTCACATGCAGATGGATGAAGAGCACTTCGCCGAAGAAATCTATGACGATGAAGATGATGAGAATAACGAGAACAACTGGCGTAATGACTATCCAGATGAAGATGAGTTTCTTGATGAAGGTGAAGGTGCTATTTGTTGATGATCATATTCGTACACAGGTAGTCCTTGACTTAGAACCATTCGTTTAGTGGCAGTTCAAAGTTACAACTGCACTGAAACAAATGACTTACAACCAGTCCTCACTCTTAAAACTACTGCATCATCTCCAGACATGTTATCAAAATTTGTGTGCTTGCCAACCAATGAAGATTGTAGCATCTTTGTCATGTCATTTCTAGCTTCCAGCAAGGAAATTTTAATGAGGAAAATTCCTTTTGCAACATGCCAGAAGTGGTCATGTATGGCCCAGTTTTATCTCAGTGGTGTTTTACCTAGAGAACAATCAGTAGGAAAAACTTGAATCCTCCTCCTCCTCTCTTAACGACCTCATAATCCCTTGCAGGGTGGAGTCTGGGCAACCAAATGGAGTGCTTACTGGCTGGATGCCCTTCCTGTCGTCAATGCGGAGTTTCTTTCAGCAGATATATTCTCATTGTGCCCAGAAAGAGAAATATCTGCCTCTACTCAGTATTGAACTCACAGCCTCCTGATTGTGAGGCAACAGCTCCACCTGTAGGCCACTGCACCACTCGAAAGTAGGAAAAACTTACTGTATTTTTCGGAGTGTAAGACGCACCTTTTTCCCTCAAAAGAGAGGCTGAAAATCTGGGTGTGTCTTATACACTGAATACAGCATTTTTGGCCTCCAGAAACTCCGCCCCCTTCACCAAAATGGCCTTGCATAGCTTTTAGGAGGCTTTCAGAGAGCTCCTGGGGGCTGGAGGGGGGGGGAAATTGAGCAAAAAAACGGCCTGTTTTTTGCTCATTTCTGCCGTCCCCAGCCCCCAGGAGCACTCTATAAGCCTCCTAAAGGCTATTCATGCCCTTTTTTTGACAAACTAATGGGCCCGTTTTCACGAAAAACTCCTTTTGGGAGGTCTGCAGAGTGCAAAAACTTTTTTTTTAATTTGCCTCTTCAAAATCTTGGTTCAACTTACACTCTGAAAAATACGGTAAATCGATCCAATAAAATCTGTTAAGAGCACAGAATATTTCCCAGTTTTAATTTCTGCCATAAGTCATTCTATGGGAAGGTTAAACAAAGATCCTTAAAATGAATGAAAAAGTAAGAATCTTAAAGTTGTTTTGGAGCAAGTAGAAGAAAGGGTTTGAGAAACCATGTTAAAGAGATGTCAACAAATAACCAGGGGGAAAAAATGCCTCCAAAATCATTCTGGCATCCGGCATCAATTTGGTTTTGTGTTTTCTTCCAGAATCAGAAAAAAAGAGTGGGGACACCAGTGATGAAGACTGTGGATACATCAGACGATCATGGGAGGAGTATGAATCTAAAGTCCTGCAGGAGTTTGACTACGATGGAGTCAAAGAACTGGATTCCGAGTAGCTTGCAGGATCTTTTGTATTTGTGAAACCCCCGTGTACGATGTGGCCTTAGCAAATCGTGGCACCACAGCCCTAACTTCTCACCCTGTTTTTGGCCAGAGCATCTTCAAGTCAAGAGAGAGCAGATTGCCTTAGTGCGCAGCATCTTCTAAAATGAAGTGATCCAAGTGACGTTTGCTATTTTTGGACCTCAACCATGGCATGGTGCAAAAAAGCCTGAAATTGACAGGTAGATTCTGCCATTTTGGGATGCCTGACAAATCCCTTTGGCATGAAAGGCTGAAGTTTCCACAAAAAAGTATTCTAAAAAGATCACTTTTACTACAAGATTGGAAATGTTGCTGTTACCTTATTGAAGTAAATAGTTTTTTTTTCTTTTGCAAGTCTTATTGGATCACTGCCTGTAGAGAGATTAGTACTTGAAAATGATTGTTCAGATTGGAAATTTCTGCACCTTAATATTCCTAGTTGCCGCGTATATATAGTTGATTACATATTAAAAACAGTAATTTATCCCTTTTTATTGTTGTATACCTTCATTAAGATATCAGCCTTGATGTGTCCTTTTAGGAGTTAGTGATATATGATAATTCTTGTTTTTCTTTGCATCGTTTACAAATGTAGTTGTTAAAATGTATAGAATTTGAAGTTTGCCTGACCTTGTTTTCCCTGTAGAAGTCCTCTGAAGGAAAATATTCTTTTTTTAGTCATTATTATTTAGTTGATGCTTTCTTGTATTCCTTAGGTGTTTATTGCGGTGCTCCATCATTGAAGGTTTTCAAGAAGAGACCAGATAAACATTTATTTGGAATGATGTAGTGTTTCTTGCTTGAGCAGGGAGTTGGACTAGAAGACCTCCAAGATCTCCAACCCTATTTTTCTATAATCTATTAGTTTATCAATGTAGACAATGAGTTCCGAGTGAAGTGCTTACAGTTCATAGATAAACATCTCTAGTCCACCCCTTGTACTAATCCTATATGGGGAGAAAATAGAAAACCATAGCTTTTGCTCCATTATACGGGAAAGGACAATGCCAACAAAATAGTACCTTCACGTAACAATTTTTTAAATATAAACTATCAAGCATAGAATATTATCTCCATCCCTTATTTTGCAAAACCTAATTGTGGGATCTTTGGTATTCTCCAAGCTTGATTGTTTTCTTGCAGACCTTTCATTGCCCAACTAGGTAACATCATCAATGCTAGTAGGAAGTGGGATTTGCTCTCATTGCCCTGTCAATGTTGGTGGGCATGGTCTTGATAGTTCCTTCATTGGATTGTTGTTTACCTAATTGTAATGATCTGGACCAGGGGTCAGTAGCCTTAAACACCCAAAGAGCCACAAAGATCCTAACTGTTCAATTCTGGAGTCGCCCGGAAGTCTGGTTCCCCTATCAGAGTCTCCTCCTAGCGCAGCATCCTTTGCTGATCGGAAGTCCTGTTTCCCCCACCCCACCCCCCACCATAGAGTCTCCTCCTAGTGCGGCATTCTTTTTCCTCTACCTATCCTAACCAAAAGCCCTATCAGTTGTGGAGCTGACCAACAACAGGGAGCCACAGCAGAAGGATGAAAGAGCCGCATGCGGCTCCAGAGCCGTGGGTTGCTGACCACTGATCTGGACGTAGGGCCTTACCCCATTCCCCTGTGTTCTTACTCTCGCCCCTTCTTACTGTCTCGGAGTCACAGCTGGGACTGCAGAGATGGTTGTGGTTACGCTATGCAATCACATGACCTTGTAATCCAAGAACTAGCTGTAACTATCATCTTCGCTTCAACAGTTTAACTGGCATTTTGGCAGAAGCAAACTAGAGAAGCTGATCTGTGCCAGCCCCTCGTTGGCTTTACCATCACAGAATTATGGGTCCAAACTCTACAATGTCTCTCATAGAATGGTACTTGGACTCTGCAATTATTGCAGGTAAAGCAGTACGGATGCTCTACTCTCTTTCAATTTGAGTTTACCTTGGGTGACCTGGATACATCTGCACAATTTTCTTACAAGAGTGCTTCAATGGGGTGTCTGGCTTAGCTTCCAAATAAGGTCAAGAGTCTCACACATTAATGAAAAACGAGTTTTCCTTCACAAGCTGATTCATGTGCTCTTTTTTTTTTATTTCCACATGGTGGAATTTTAATTTCCCCCTCTCCAAAGTTCTTGTACATACAGGAACTACAAAATTTGCTGTTGTGACAACTAACTGATCTGGTCAGGAGATAAAACAGTTCAGTCTTTCTATAAAACAATAAAATGCATTTTAACAGCAGAATGGAGTATAAAAACAATCCCGGGTATAGTTTAAAATTTTAATGCCATCCTGTTAAACTAAATAAAATGTTTATTGGCCACATTTCTATTGCACTATGAGACTGAAACCTAATTAAAAAGCACCAAGATAAATGGATGTAGTACGTTTTCAAAGACATTTTTGATCTAATGCGGTCGATTCAAATCATTTGGTTTTCATAAGAACAGAGAGACAAAGCTTCAAAAACTGTTCCTTTCTGGGTTCTTCAGCAATACAATAAATAGCACTCCTCTTATTAGAGTTGATTATAACTGGATTCAAATCTGAAAGCAAATCCAATTTTTGTTTGAATAAAAAAAATGAATAATTACATGTATAGATTGGTTGCTGTTTTTTTAACTACCTTCCATTTATAATAAGTACTTAAGAACACAGTACCAATGATTTTGACAATTAAGCTGTGGAAATTTACACATGCACATAATTAAAAGTGAGCAAAGCTCACAACTGATCAAGGAGCCTCTTCTCAGGTGTAATCCATTGTGAGAGTACTTAAACTTTTATTCTTTAGCACCCATCAGTTTATCCAATTGCATACAAAGGAGAAGCAGAGGGGCGGAGGGATATTTCTACCTTTTTGCTTCTGTGCCTCTAGAAACAACCAAGAGGCACAGAAAGACACAACATGACACATTTTTGAAGAGAGAGTCTGCTTGGGAAGCTAACAAAATGCATGTTCAGAATTGAGGGTGCTTTTCCTAATGAGGTCCAAGCAACCTTTTCTAATAAAATAAAATCATTGATATTGATTTGCAGCTGATAAGGGTGGAAACGTGATCCCAGAGTGAGAAGATATAAATGGACAATCAAGACGTTGATAAAATCAAGTGGACTGTCGGACTACATTGGGCCTGAATCCCTGTTCTTAACCTTTCTCTTGTTTAGACTAAAAACTAGCATAATCAAGTGAGAAACTGTCTTTGCCCCCAAAATAGCTTCACAGTTTCTCCCTATACCACTTTACACAAACTTTTTTCTACTTGCATTAAAGAAAGTGCCTTAAAAATGTGCATTTTTTAAAACTATGAACCCTATTAACTCAGTAATAAAAGTTTTGATAGCTCCTCAAGCCAAGTCCAACTTTTTCATTAAGAATGGTTCTGTATAAAATCCTTAAAAATATCAGGGAGCTGAAGCAGCATGAATTTGACATGTTCAATGCCCAATGTTGGGAGAGAGCCAAATGAACAGTTGTGGTACTTATTATCCTGGTTAAAAATGTTGGCTTCCAAGCCCTAGACTTGTACCCTACTGTGTTGAGTTGATTCCAATTTGATTGACTCCTAATACACTTCCATCTAAACCTCTAATTTGATCAAAGCAATTGAAGTCAGGAAGAGATGACCAGCAGCTTCTGAACATCTTGAGGATATGAAGGATGAAGAATGGAGTTAAACTACTTCTAAAGATCAAGAAGGCAGATAAACCTTCCTAGCATATTCAATCACTTGGGTGGAATAGCTGGTCACAATCATTAGTGCAGGATTAAACAACTGATTGCTTGGTAGACCTGATGAAACTTTCCAATTTTAGTAAGTTGGACAAGATTTTCTTTTTCATTAGACTAATTGTCTAATGTCCATCTTCGGGCACTTTCCTTAAAGACCTTTGATTTTGCTGCTTAAAAACATCGGAATAAAAAAACCGTGGTGATTTATGCCTGAGAATCTTGGTGAGCGTTCTCATTTTTACAAAACTAACAAGCAAAAAGGCAACCAAATTATATCAACCGGGTAAAATCTCCAAATCCAGAAAGAAGATCTGGGCTGCACTGTCATGTCCAGACTTTCATCCGAGCAGCTGGTTGAACTATTCTTTTTCCCCCATGTTTAATTAGATTTGCTTTCTTCTTTTTCTTCAACAGCATCCATTTCCGTCAGAACACAATCACAAAGTAACTGAGTGGATCGAGTGACAGCACCTGGAGAAGGAGCAGATTGGAGATTCAGCCATGGAATTATGAACGATTACTTCAAAGCCGAGTTGCTTGCTAAACCAAGAGGGGCCTCGTATGCCTCAGAACAGAGGATGCTTCTGTTTTTATGCATTTGCTGCAAATCCAATCATCCAGTTTAATTTTTACATAAATTGTAAAAATTTATGTAATTTTTTTCTTTAGTAACAATCTGTTGAGCAGATATTACAATAGCCACAATCACTCCATGCACAGACAGAAACATATGACTAGTTTTTCTTTTTCTTTTCTTTTTTTCCTAATTACTTGGATAGGGATTATTCTTTATACCAGTGTTTTTCAACCTTGGCAACTTGAAGATGTCCGGACTTCAACTCCCAGAATTCCCCAGCCAGCATTCGCTGGCTGGGGAATTCTGGGAGTTGAAGTCCGGACATCTTCAAGTTGCCAAGGTTGAAAAACACTGCTTTATACTATTTATGTTTGTATTAATTGTCATGGATTGCACCAGTGAGTCTAAAACCAATTTCGTTGTATACGTGATATACAATGACAATAAAGGCTATACTATACTATACTAACTTGCAAAAAGGGCAGGATTTCTCTGTAATCCACCACCAACACAAGTTTTTCCTGAGATGAACATTATTCCTTCCTCCGCTGACACTAAATTTAACAGTGGACATGATGTTTCCATCTGCACAAAAACCTATGGACCCAACGATACTGCTTCTTATTTACTTCTATTTACACATTTTTCCCTCAAAAAGAGGCTGAAAATCTGGGTGCGTTTTATACACCGAATACAGCATTTTTTGCCTCCCGAAGCGCCATCCCCTTCACCAAAATGACTGTGCATACCCTTATGGAGGCTTTCAGAGAGCTACTAGGGACTGGGGAGGGCAGTAATGAGCAAAAAATGAGCCTTTCCCCCCCCCCCAGCCCCCAGCACTCTATAAGCCTCCATAAGGCTATGCATGCACTTTTTTTGACAAAAAACGGGCCTGTTTTCACGAGAACAGGTCATTTTTTGCTCATTTTTGCCCCCCACCCCCCTCCAGGAGCATTCTGCAAGCCCCCCCCCCAAGGGTATTCATGCCTTTTTTAAAGGGGGGATTTTTGCAAAAAATGGATTATTTTGGGGAGGTTTGCAGTGCAAAAACTTTTTTTTCCTTTTGGAAAGCTCTTTAACTGATAGATGAGAATTACATTGATCAAGTGCTGTGCCAGCAGAAAACAAAGTCTTAGGTGCTGCAGATTGTCAGCAATTTCCTTCTCCAGCACATGGATAAATGCATCTGGAAACATCTACCTACCTACCTACTCTCTCTCTCCCTCCCTACCTATTGTATTTCTCTGTCTGTCTCTCTGTCTCTCTATCCCTCTATCTACCTATCTACCTACCTACCTACCTATTCTCTCTCTCCTCCCCCTCTATCTACCTACCTACCTACCCTCTTTCTCTACATATCTACTGTATTTCTCTCTTTCTTTCTTTCTCTCTCTCTATCCCTCTACCTACCAATCTACTGTATTTCTCTCCCTCTCTCTATTTCTCTCTCTATCCCGCTACCTACCAACCTACCTACTCTCTCTCTCCCTACCTATCTACTGTATTTCTCTCCCTCTCTTTCTATTTCTCTCTCTCTATCCCTTTATCTACCTACCTACCTAACTATTCTCTCTCCCTCCCTATCTACTGTATTTCTCTTTCTCTCCCTCTCTACCCCTCTACCTACCTACTTTTTTTAAATCTGCCTCTTCAAAACCTTGGTGCGTCTTATAGTCCGAAAAATACAGTAGCTTTGAATTGTGATACAGTTGCAAGTGTAATAAGCTTGACCTCCCACAAGTTCCATGAAAGGATCTGGTCATTCCCAGGGTTAGGCAAGTAGCCTGGAGAAGATTCTTGTAACATACAGTAGCGGCCAAAATTGTGGAAACCTTTTGAGGAAAGTGTATTTTTGAGGTTGGTGACTAATAACACCACATTTCTTTGTAGTACCACCATAAAATTATATATCAATGGAGAGATAATTTAATCAAGAATGTTGCACAACATAGTTTGTTCAAGTATCTGTATCCTATGAAAAGTTAAAGCCAAATATAGCCAGCAATAAAACCCTGTTAATAGAAGCAAACATTCAATCTTGTTTTCACATTGTAACAGCAGCAGTACTAAAAGACTTGGTTCACTCAATGGGAAAAGGTTTTAAGGCCATAATTCATGCTAAAGGTTAGCCAACTAAGTATTAACTGACATGGTGATAATTTTTGTATATCTCATTTCACTTTTCTTCTTTATAACTGCTATTCTAATAGCAAATCCTTCATATAGGTTATTGCATTACATTCTTGATTAAATTATCTTTCCATTAATATATCATTTTATGGTACTACTCCAGCCAATTATTCTACGCTCTTATGAAAATGATCCTTACCTAAGACTTTGCTGACCAAAGGTGGCCTTTTGGATACAGGCAAGTAGACCCCCATGAAGTAGACTGGAATCCCAGAGAGTGCAATTCCAATGCCAATCAGAGAATTAACGGTGTCACTGTAGAGTGGCACAACCACTAAAAAAATCGAGCACATACAGAAGACGATGGGGAAAAACAGGCTCAGCTGGAAAACAGAAAATACAGCACTGAATAAGGAGGAGGAAGAGGATGAAGTCATGTTCCAATTCACATTTTTTTCCCATTGTCATTAGAGATAGCCCCCCCCCCCCCGGTGTACAACAGTTCATGGTGCAACCACTTGAAGTTGCAATGGCACTGAAAAAAGTGGTCCTTGCATTCACAACCATTGCAGCATCCCCGTAGTCATGGGATCAAACGTTTATGAAGGTTGTAGCTTCCCAGGGACATGTGATTGCCATTTGCAAGCTTCCCAGCCAGCTTCTGACAAAAAAGCCAATAGGGGAAGCCAGATTTTGCTTAATGATCACACGATTCACTTAACAACTGCAATGATCTACTTAACAACTGCACCCAAAAAGGTAATAAAATCAGTCCTGACTCACTTAACAATAATCTTGTTTAGGAATAGAAATTCTGGTCACAGGTTGTGGTTGTAAGTCAAGGACTAGCTGTTATGTCGCTGGAAACTACCTTTCATCCACCCAGAAATTGCAAATAGATCCACAGAAAAAACCAGGATGATCCGTAACACACCAAAGTACAGTGGAATCTCAGTACTCCACTGTTTAACAGATTAACAGAGATGGAAGGGACCTTGTAGGTCATCTAGTCCAACCCCTCACCTAAGCAGGAGACCCTACACCATTTCTAACGGATGGAAGTTCAGTCTCTTCTTGAAAGCTTCCAACAATGAAGCCCCCACAACCTCTGAAGGCAACTTCTGTTCCATGGTTGATTGTTCTCACTGTCAGAAAATTCTTCCTTATTTCCAGGTTCAAGCAATCTCTCCTTGATCAGTTTCCATCCATTATTCCTTGTCTGGCCTTGACCCCTTCTTCTCTGTGGCAGCCCCTCAAATATTGGAAGACTGCTATCGTGTCTCCCCTGGTCCTTCTCTTCACTAGACTAGCCATGCCCAGTTCCTGTAACGGTTCATCATGTTTTAGCCTCCAGTTCACTAATCATCCTGGTTGCTCTTCTCTGCACTCTTTCTAGAGTCTCAACATCTTTTTTATAGTGTGGATCCAGTATTCTAGGTGTGGTCTTACTGAGGCTTTAGAGAGTGGTATTAGTATCTCGCTTGATCTTGATTGTATCCCTCTGTTAATACAATTTAGGATTGCATTGGTTTTTTTGGCTGCCATTCACACACTGCTGGCTCATATTTAACTGGTTGTCCACTAAGACTCCAAGAGCCCTTTCATAGTTACAGCTATCAAGGCTGGTTTCACCCAGTCTGTATGTGTCCTTTTGGTTTTTCCTGTCTGCTTTGAAAGTCATTGAATTTGGTACTCGATGCATTTGAATGCAGAAATTTTGTCCCGGTACTCGTTGTTTGTTTGGTACTCAACGCACAAGCTAGAACTTGTTAGCGTCGGCTGCTTCGTGGCTCGCTGCCCTTTCCAGTTTGTTTGATACTCAACATTTTTGGTACTCAATGCATCTCTCAGAACCAATTAATGATGAGTATCAAAGTACCACTGTAGTCTTAATCTCTTTGCAAAAAAAAACCCCAATGATTGCTTTTATATAAATGATGGGTTTAATCTTATATACATTCCTACCTTTTTTTAAAAAGTTTTTTATTTTTGCTTTCAAATTCATTTTTAAATATACATTCTTATAATTGTTATTTAACATTTGTTAATTCATATCATTTTTCCGCCTGTATATTTACATTTTCATACTTTCTTATTTCCCCTCCCCCTGATTTAATAATGTGTATCATCTGAGTTATTTTTTGTGCTTTGTTTTTCTATTTGTATCTTTTTTCAAGCCAAGCATAAAATTGCCCCCATGTCCTGTAGTACACCGATTCCTCCTTGTCCTTTATTCTGAATGTCAACCTATTCATTTCTGCACAGTCTAATATCTTCTTTATTACCTCTCCTTCCGATGGGATTTTGTCCGCTTTCCAGTTTTGTGCAAATACAATTCTAGCTGCTGTTATTATTTGTACAATGAGATATGAGTCTTCTTTAGTATATTTCTCTGGTAGAATACAATATACATTCCTACCTTGAGTGGTCGATGCCGATCTGGTTGTTTCCAGCGGAGGTAGAGCTGTCCAGCAATGGACAACCCGACAAAGAACCAATAGCTGAAACTGAAGTAGTTAATAAGGAGAAAGACATCTTCCACAGTCAAGTAGATGAGGCTCATAGTACACTGTTAGAGAAAATAAGACAAAGGCATGAAAAATTCCAAGCACAGCATTTTCTGAATTCTACGGTATATAACAGCAACACTTTGACTGACTTACTCTCTTGGCAAGTCGGGTCACTTTGATGTTAAAACATCATTCGTACAGGTAGTCCTTGACTTATGACCACAATTGAGCCCAAAATGTCTGTTGTTCCGTGAGACATTTGTTAAATGAGCTTTGTCCCATTTTATGCCACAATGGTTAAGTGAGTCGTTGCAGTTGGTAAGTTAGTAAATGTGGTTGTTAAGTGAATCTGACTTCCCCATTGGCTTTGCTTGTCAGATGGTTGCAAAAGGTAATTGCATGACACCCGCTACCCCCCCCCCAGACACCGCAACAGTCATATGTATGAATCAATCACCAAGCATTTGAATTTTGATCACATGATTGTAGGGATGCTACAAAAATCGTAAATGTGAAAAGGGGTTATAATTTACTTTTTTTCAGTGCCGTTGTGACTTTGAACGGTCACTAAATCAACTGGTGTAAGTCGAGGACTACCTGTAATGGAGAAAATAACAGCAACAAGCCACTGGCGGGACACAATAATGATCTCCCCAACACGTTTCAGAAGGGTTAGGTTGCAAAACTTTGCAACGGCCTCTGCCATGCTTTCCCCAGGTTTAGAAAATCCCTACCAACTCTGCCCATTATCCACACAAAAGGGGTTTGATGACTGCAGAGAAAACAAGCTTTAGTAGTTTCCTGGGATCAAGCTTTGTTGCTTAAAAGTCTATGTCTCTTCTCAGTGGATAGATCTGCAGGGCAGAATGAGCATAATGGACTGATTTTTTTGTTTTTTTAACAACCTTGTAGTCCCATGCATCGGGATGGAGTCGGGGTGACTGAACAGAGCAGCAGCATTTATTGGTCGGATGCCCTTCCTGAAGCCTATGTGGAGTTCACAGCAGACAAGAACTCATTGCACCCAGAGATAAATATCTGCCACTGCCTAGGATCGAACTCACAGCCTCCTGATTGTGAAGTGAGATCTCTACCTGAACAATCACAGTAAATTGGCTTACATTGAAGAGAAGAGCTGGGACGGGTGTAAACCTTCCAATGTGGATCATGGATAAGAGGTCTGGCAGATGACCTTCCCGAGATCCTACAAAGAAGAGCCTGAATAAAAGAGACAGCACACTTAATACCCCAGGCAGTATAAATCTAAGAACGTATATTACATTTGAGCCAGGGGAGTAATTAAGTAATCTTACAAACTTAATCACTCCCCTGGCTCACCTGATAACGGGAGGAGAACTTGTAGCTTAAAGGTTAACACAATATGTAAGCAGCCCAGGTTTGAATCCCAGTGAGGGTATGGCTAGCTGATGGGAGCTAAATAGCTTGAAATAGATCTGTACTAGTCTCCCTTCATTTATTTATCAGCAAAAATGTAACACAAAATGATTTGCTGTGCAAGAGACGGCCTAGAAGGCTCCTGAAGTGGGTCTGAAAGGCAAAAGGGAAGCAGCATGCTCCCTCCCATATTTGGGCAGACCAACTGCTTTGACAGAAGAAAAAAAACAGTGTGTGTGTGTTTGTGTGTGTGTGTGTGTGAGAGAGAGAGAGAGAGAGATACATATATACTTTTGAGAGAGGGCATCAGAATTGCATTTTGTATAATATATGCCAGTGTGTTTACAGAAAAAAAGTGGCAATAATGGTTATCTTATCTTGTAACTTATCTTATCTTAATCTTACTTCCCCTTTCATATAAACAGAAATGGTGCTTTCCTATAAACAGAAATCAAATTTTAAACTAAATCATCTCTTCAATAAGCTTAGACATAGAACATTCTTGTGGTTAGGGGTACACAGCTTTTAAGTACGATAAAGCAAAATTAATTGTTGTTCTTTTACCTGGATGATGCTAAAATGGAGGCATTCAGCCCCCCAAAACAGGACAAGGCGACAGCTATTGGAATGGTCCAGCTGAAAACCCCAAATACCTGGTCAGCAAACGTCTAACAAGATAGAAGAGAAAAGAGTGGGAAAATTAGAAGGCATTTAACATGCACTAGAACAGTGATTTCAAAATGTTAAAAGTTCAGGAAGTTCACAGCCAGTCTCCGCAGGTAAACAAATATCGAATGTTTCTCTTGTCTGGGTATGTCTGGCACTGAAGTTCAGCTGCGGTTAAACAACTTCAGAAGCGAATTTCAATCTGAATTTATTGTTGGGAACGCCTGATGCATAAAATCATTGCACCCATCCTGGGCAGATTAGATTGCTATACTATTCAACTTCCCTTTGTTCTTTAGCAATATTTTAAACTATCCATTTGCCCTCGAAACACACTAAGTTAAATAATATATAGAATAATTTTCCTTGCTTGGAGAGAGAGAGAGAACAGTTAATCTTTTTCAGATAGATTTACTCTCTTTTTACAACCCTGTCATGTAATCTCTTAAATCATGGTAGAGTCGGAGTGACTGGATGGAGCTGAGCCTTTACTGCCCGGATACCCTTCCTGATGCCATGTGAAGTTCACAGCAGATTTTATTATTATGCCCTAGGAGAGAAATACAATAGAACCTCTGGTCATAACCACAATTTGTTCCACAACTTTGGTCACAAACCAATTTGGTGATGACTTGAACCTAATTTTGGAAATTTGGCGCTTACCCCCAAAAAATGGTGTGGAAAGGGAAATCGGCCGCAAAAAAAACCCCATGTGATTTTTTTTTGGTCGGAACCCGATTTGGTCAGAAGTGTTTGTGAACAGAGGTTCTACTGAATCTACCAGTAGGATCGAACTCTCCAGCTTCGGAGTGGGAGGTGAGCACCTTCACGCCTAGACTACCACACTATGATATACAGTACTCTGTATAATATATATAGATATAGACGATGATAGATAGATAGATAGATAGATAGATAGATAGATAGATAGATAGATAGATAGATAGATAGATAGACAGACAGACAGACAGATAGACAGATAGATACATAGATATACAGAGAGATTGATTGATTAGTGATAGATAGACATAAGATAGAGAGAGAGAGAGAGATTAGTGATAGAGACAGATAGATATTAGATAGATAAATAGATAGATAGATAGATAGATAGATAGATAGATAGATAGATAGATAGATAGGCAGACAGAGAGAGAGAGAGAGATTGATTGATTAGTGATATAGACATAAGATAGAGAGAGAGAGATTATTGATAGTGACAGATAGATATTAGATAGATAGAGATAGATAGATATACAGAGAGAGATTGATTAGTGATAGACATAAGAGAGAGAAAGAGAGAGAAAGAGAGATTAGTGATAGAGACTGATAGATATAAGATAGATAGATGATAGATAGATAGATAGATAGATAGATAGATAGATAGATAGATAGATAAATAAATAGATATATAGGTAGGTAGGTAGGTAGGTAGGTAGGTAGGTAGGTAGGTAGGTAGGTAGGTAGGAAGGTAGGTAGGAAGGTAGGTAGGTAGAAGAGATAGATAGATAGATAGATAGATAGATAGATAGATAGATAGATAGATAGATAGATAGATAGATAGATAGATAGATAGATAGATAGACAGACAGATATTAGCGACAGAGATAGAGACAGAAATATAGACAGTGACCAAGAGACAGTGATAGATGTAGACAGATAGATATAAAATAGACAGACAGACAGAGATTAGCAATAGAAATAGAGACAGACAGTGATAGAGATATAGACAGACAGACAGACATATTATGCTTTCCTAACCCTCTTTCTTATTTTGTTCTATCTTTCTTAACCCTACTCAAAACATATCTTGAAAGTTTTCCCCATCATGATCAGCTGAAAAGTAGACTGTTCCCAGTCTCTCACAAATGCATTCCTTTACTATAGCAGCAGTATTTGGTATCTATGACTGCAGGTCTGATTTTTTTTATGTCTCTCCTAGACCTAACAGACTTTAAATTCCAATTTATGCAAATATATTGTCATCCCATGATTACCATCCAACGTATACACCTTATCCATAATGCAAAGACTAGCAAACTACACAAACAACTCATGCCCAATAACTTTTGCTTTCTGCAATCTCCAGAACCCCCCAGAATTAGAAGAACTAAGAATTTTCCCTTAGAGATTTTGTAATTTTAGGTATTTGAGAGTAAGATTCGGGGTTTGCTGCGCAAAAGACCAAAAATGAAGGTATATCAAAATTACCGTTCCCTGAAAATAAGACCTCCCCAGATAATAAGCCCAGTCAGGCTTTTAAGTGCATGCGCTAAAGTAAGCCCTCCCCCTGAAAATAAGCACTCCCTGAAAATATTGCAGCACAGCAGCAGCCATGAGGTGACCATGCTCACTGCCTCCTGCACCTCAAAAATAATAAGACCTCCCCGAAAATAAGGCCAAGTGCTTATTTCAGGGGACAAAAGAAAATAAGACCCTGTCTTATTTTTTGGCAAACACGGTAAGAAAAAGTAAATTGCAAACATCCATCTGATTATTGCCACTTGAGAAAGAAGGTATGTCAAGAAAGAAAGCTAAAAGTTTCATGTCCCAATGTTGCACGGATGAAAGATCTGGTTTCCAGAACTTTGGAAAAAAGAGTAGTTCAACCACCCTTCAAAGGTGGAAATCACCCTTGCAGAGTGATTAATTTCACTTAATTTAGCTGGCACACAAGGTGCAGTTATGGGGGGGGGGAAACGTTGAAAAACTTAAAATGCTTACAGCATGGGGAGGATTGCCAAAGTTAATTGCCTTCAATTGCTTAAACCTGCTCATTCTTTAAAACAGAATAGAGCACAAATGATAAATGGGACTAACTGTAACTTTAGTATGTCAACAAACCTGGCAAAGTTTTGGCAAATAAACCTGCTTTTCACAGCAGGAGATAAGGACTCATAAGAGAAGAGAATGAGAATGAATTAGAATAAGAACAGAATTTAAAATAGAATAGAAACAGAACTGGAACAGAACACAGCAGAATTAGAAGATAGGATAGGATAGGATAGGATAGGATAGGATAGGATAGGATAGGATAGGATAGGATAGGATAGGATAGGATAGGATAGGATAGGATAATGGAATGAGAATAGAAGAGAAGAGAATGAATGAATTAGAATAAGAATAGAATTTAGAATAGAACAGAAATAGAACTGGAACAGAACACAACAGAATTAGAATATAGAATAGAAGATAGAATAGAATAGAATAGAATAGAATGAGAATGAGAAAGAATGAGAATGAGAAAGAATGAGAATGAGGAATGAATTAGAATAAGAATAGAATTTAGAATAGAATAGAATAGAAATAGAACAGAAATAGAACTGGAACAGAATTAGAAGATAGAATAGAATAGAATAGAATAATGGAATGAGAATAGAATAGAATTAGAATTCTTTATTGGCCAAATGTGATTAAATACACAAGGAATTTGTCTCTGGTGCATAAGCTCTCAGTGTATATACAAACAACGAAGCAATATAATCATAAGATACCAATAGGAGAAGGTAGTAGCCAAACAGAAAAACAGAATGACAGAGTTGGAAAGGATCTTGGAGGTCATGTAGCCCAGCCTCCTGTTTAGGCAGGACATCTACCTATACCCTATACCATTTCAGGCAAATGGCTATCCAGTCTCTTCTTAAAAGCCTCCAGTGTTGGAGCACAACTTCTTGAGGCAAGTCATTCCACTGATTCATTGTTGACAATGACAGGAAATTTCTCCTTAGTTTTAGGAAAGCTGAGAAGGATAATAGTAATTCAGTCCTACTACATTGGTAAATATCTGTTTGAAGTTACAATGGATCCTACAAATGGAATTTATAACCTGATTTCAAAATTCCCAAGGTCACCTCCCCCCCCACATGCTATCATGTGACCATTTGCAGCCATTTGTGGTCATGTGACCACGATTTATGATGTTTTTGTCAGAAATCAGCCTTTGGTGAGTGGGTTTCCAGCAAAACCCCAGCCTGTAGCAAACAATGGGTTCGCTTAACAACTGTGGGGTTCGCTTCACTGCAGCATTCACTTAATGACCGCTGCAAAACAACAACAACACATAAAATCAGGTCTGGGTACATGCTTTAAAATCGTCACGGCTTACAACTATAATTGCTAGGCTCAATTCTAGTCAGAAGTCGAGAACTGCTGAAATCATTACATTCGCAGAACTATGTTCAGAACTAGGAGCTGCCAAAGGGAGGAGATGAAGGCTACCATCCGTGATCTAAACCTTTCTGAGCTCATGATAAACACCTGGCCATCTCTCCCACAGATGGTCCACCCACACAGTCTTTATTTTATTTTCTTTCCTGCAGATAGATGAATCACTGATTAACCCGTGAAGAATTCCTGGGTGCGGTAAATAATACGTTGGTGCCAAACACAGGCCTATCCGTTGGCAGTATGACAGATGGGTCTCCATATCTGTAGGATCTGTGGTTAGAGTGCAGTACTGCAGGCTACTTCTGCTGACTGCCGGCTGCTTGCAATCTGGCAGTTCAATTCTCAGCAGGCTCAAGCTTGACTCAGCCTCCCGTCCTTCCGAGGTGGGTAAAATGAGGACCCAGATTGTTGGGGGCAAGATGCTGACTGTAAACCACTTAGAGAGTGCTGTAACACACTCTGAAGCAGTATATAATTGTAAGTGCTAGTACCCTTCCTTCCTTCTTTCTTTCCTTCCTTCCTGTTAGAATGCAGTATTGCAGACTAATTCTGCCAACTGCCAGTAGTTCAATCCTGACTGGCTCAAAGTTGATTCCACCTTCCATCCTTTTGAGGTGGGTAAAATGAAGACCAAGATTGTTGGGGGCGATAGGCTGACTCTGTAAACCGCTTAGAGAGGGCTGTAAAGCACTGTAAAGCAGTATATAAGTCCAAGTGCTATTGCTATTCACATTTTCATGGTGGTGACTAGAGGCTAAACCCTAGGATGAACGGTTGCAGGAACTGGGAATGTCTAGTCTAATGAAGAGAAGGACTAAGGGGTCATACGATAGTGGTCTTCCAGTATATATATGTTAATTCTTCTTAACTTCTATATTTGGGTTTTATTGGCTTCTCTCATTGATCCTTGTTTCTTTCCTCCATCCACCTATACCATTTTTCCCATATCTAATAATATTCTGTCTCTTCTTTTCCTTGAATTTTTTTTGTTAATTTGTCCATTTTGGCACAGTCCATAATCTTTCTTAATATTTCATCTTCACATCAATTTATTTTTCCATTTCTGAGTGAAGGCAATCCTCGCCACCATAATTATGTGTAGAATTAAATACTGAATCTCTTTTTTATATTTCGTTGTCATTATTCCTAGTAAAAATACTTCTGGTTTCCAATCAATTTTGACTCCTGTTACTGATTCTAGCCAATTTTTAATCTTTTTCCAATACTTTTTGGCTTCCTTACACGTCCACCATAGTGATAATATGTTCCGTGTGCTATTTCACATTGCCAACATTTTGGTGAAATATTTGCTGAGATATTTGCTAACCTTGCTGGTACAAGGTGCCATCTGAAAAAAAACATTTTATACTGATTTTCCTTGTATGCAACCGATAATGTCATTTTAAAATTTGTCCCCCCAAATTTTTCCCATTTATCTAATTCAATATTGTAGCCAATGTTCTGTGCCATTTGTTCCTTCACAATTTCTTCTTCCATTTTATACTTAAGAAGAAATTTATATATTCTCCCTATCTTATTGAAATACAAATTCTAATTTTTGACCGTTACCAAAGCCTCTTTGCTCCTGACCAGAAGAAAAAAATGGGGCACTCAAAATAGAAATGAATACGTCTCAGTACATTAATACCTCAACTGGAATTTAAAGGTGTAGCTCAGAGGAAGCCACGACATTAAGAAACAGATTAAACAGAACTGTTATTGCAGAATCTTACATGTATTAATATATCACAACTACAGGCTTGCCTAGTGAAGCAAACTTACATGATTAAGCAAAGCAATTGTTTATCAGATTGTAACTTATACACTGAAATTGCTTGGCTTATTTGTTTCTGCTCTAAGCTTGGGTAAGGTTTCTCAGCCTAATAAACACAAAGTAAACAAGTGGAATCTTGCTCATCTCATTTCCAGTTTCAGCTTGTAATTTAACAGTGCAATAAAAATAATCTTTATTTACATATTTTTGAACAGAGAAAAACAAGCCGGCTTCTACAGAGTTTTATCCTTAAAAACAGAAGAAATTCAGAAGTCAAAATAAGAACAGGAAAAGGATAGTCCACTGGTGGAATGAGTGCCCTGTATGTCAGAAATGGCTATGATGGCAAACCTATGGCACACGAAGCCATGTCGCCTGGCACACATGGCCTTGCCTGTATGTCTTCCGGGTTTCTGGCACGCATTCGGACACGACAATCAGCTGTCCTTTGTGCACGCAGCAGTGCTGAAACCTGATTGTCGGATGTGCATGTGTTCCAGAACTCAGAAGTTTGGCTTTTCTGGACCGTGGCTCCGACAAGCGCGCAAGTGACATTTCCGCATGACCTTTATGGCACTCGGTGCCGAAAAGGTTCACCATCACCGGTGTAGGGTCTCGTGCTTGGGCTAGATGACCTACAAGGTCCCTTCTAACTCTGTTAATGTGTGAGTGTGAAAAATAATGCAGCCAATATAGAAAATGAGACATTGCAGTTTATTCTAAAGATCCTCACTAAATTTCTCTTGAACTGTCTCCAGCTTTTAACAAGCGTGTGCAATACCCGTTTTACAGGTAGTCCTTGCTTTACAACAGTAACTCAGCTGGGAATTGCTGTTGTAAATCATTTCGGTCCTTAAGTGACTGTAAAGGTCACCCAGTTGCCAAGCACCCAAATACAATCACATCTCTCTCTCTCTCCCTCCCTCTCTCTCTCTCTCTCCCTCCCTCCCCCTCCCTCCCTCTCTGTGTGGGTGTGTGTGTACCCATGCAAATGTCAGCCATCAGAATTTCAAAATTGGGTCATGTCCCCTTTTGGCATTCAACATCACTTTAAAATGGTTGCTAAGTGAAGTCTACCTGTAATTGTTATTATGTACTGCTTTACTTTGTGCTCAATCATGGGGTCAGGCTAGAAGACCTCCAGGGTCCTTTCTAGCCCCATGAGTCCAAGAGGAAACATGAAATGTTCGTTTTTTCTCCGTACAAGGGCCCAACAACAACGAACCCACAGAGATCACTTCCAAACTGCTAAAGGCAGAAATACTCCTCATTTCACTGCAATTTTAGTCACATTTTAACCTCCTCGCATAGCTAAGCTACCCTGAGGTGTTAGGAAAGTTAGGACCAGTTCACCAGTCTCTCCGGCGGAATCACCTGTGGGGAGGATAACATCCAAAGTACATTAATTGCATTTCCCTCCTTTTGAAATCAAAACGGCTTTATATTAAAATCACAGCTAAGGATAACTGAGGATTTAATCCAATCAATCTTCATTTAGTTTAGTACAAATTTCAACTCAGCCTCCTGATTAACATCAAATCCAGAGGAAATGCAATTTTGCCGATTAGTCACCAGGTACATGAAGCTCCAACAATATTTCTAAACCTGAACGGCTGCCAAATCACTTGGGGATAAAAGGCCTAACTCGGCTTTCTCTTTTCTTTCAAGCGGAAAAGTTAAACAGTTATCGAGCTATTAAGAACTGGGGGGAAAAATAGAAATGAGGTCATTGCAACCATATAAGTCTAAGTGCTATACTCCAATACAGAAATTTTTCAGGCAGAAGCAGGGACTCGAGAGCCCAATCTAACAATAAATAAATAAGATAAAATAGTAAGGCCAGACTTACCACGGCAACAGCATCACTAGAAAGGATAGCATTAATATCAAGCACTGTATAGTAAGCTATATTGGTCAAGATGTAGATAATCGTCACGATCGGCATAGAAATCGCGATAGCGAGAGGCAAATTCCTGGTCAAATCAAACGAAAAGAAAATACTTCAGTATGAGTCACCTTTTTTCCCCCTGACAATCACCTGTTTGAAACCTGGAATATCGTCTGTTCATATTTGCAGTGATAAATGCATTAAAACACATTAGGTTTTTCAAAAAAGTGCTTTATTTACATTATCCTGGTACCCCATCTGTTCCAGAGACTGTAAATGTGTACTGATTACAGCACACCAGAGACTCACATGATGGGAGGATCAGATCAGAAACTCACATTCTTCTATTATTATTATTATTATTTTTATACAATTGTATCACAGCGGCCAGTTGTTTCAGCGGAGTTGGCATTGGTTACTAGTCGGGCCCCACCCAGGGGCCTAGGACGTTGTAACGTATTTTCGTAATATGCGTGCAGATCCAAGCAGTGCGGCTTTTTGCATTTGACTGATGGTGATTTTGTCAATTTTTAACTGTTTTAAATGTAATTCCAGTGCTTTTGGAATAGCACCCAGTGTGCCAATTACCACTGGAATTACCACTGCTGGTTTGTGCCATAGTCGTTGAATTTCAATTTTTAAGTCCTGGTATTTTGCGATTTTTTCATGTTCCTTCTCAGCGACCCTGCTATCACCTGGTATTGCGATGTCTATGATTGTGACCTTATTTTTCTCAACCAATGTGATGTCTGGTGTATTATGCGCCAGTATTTTGTCTGTTTGTATGCGAAAATCCCACAAGATCTTGACCATCTGATTTTCGGTGACTTTTTCAGGCTGATGTTCCCACCAGTTTGTTGCTGTTTTAATATTATAATTTTTGCACAAATTCCAATGGATCATTTGTGCTACTGAATTGTGCCGCAATTTATAATCAGTCTGCGCGATTTTTTTACAGCAGCTGAGTATGTGATCAACAGTTTCATCAGCTTCTTTGCAAAGTCTGCATTTGGCATCATCAGAGGATTTTTCGATTTTGGCCTTAATGGCATTTGTGCGGATAGCTTGTTCTTGCGCAGCCAGGATTAGTGACTCTGTTTCTTTCTTTAATGTACCTGTTGTTAATCATAACCAAGTTTGTTCACTGTCCACTTTATCTTTTATTTTTTCCAGAAATTGGCCATGCAGTGCTTTGTTCTGCCAACTCTCCATTCTTGATTTTATCACATCTTTTCTGTATTCTTGTTTCGTCTGTTGGGCCTTCAGTAGATTTTTGTTCTTTACTTCGATTAATAGATGTTCTTGACTTTCTTTTAAATAATCAGCCAGTGCATGTTTTTCTTCTTCAACTGTTTGCTTCACTTGTAATAATCCTCTGCCACCTGATTTTCGGGGCAGGTACAGTCTATCAGTATCACCACGTGGATGTAAACTGTAGTGCATTGTCATTAGTTTCCTGGTTTTTCGGTCCAAAAGGTCCAAATCAGCTTGTGTCCAGTTAACGATACCAGCTGTGTATCTTATAACTGGTATTGCCCAGGTATTTATGGCCTTGATTAATTATTATTAAATTATTATTATTATTATTATTATTATTATTATTATTATTATTATTATTATTATTATCTGGTTAATCTTTGGTGAGATTCACAGCCTTTGGGGCTGGTTGGTAGCTCAACAGCTCGAGTCCTAACCAAGGACCTAGGAACTGTTAAGGTAACATCGGAGGATATAAGCTGTTCCAAGTAGGGTGGTTTTTTGTAGAATCAGAATGTTCAAGTCTGATAAATTTAAAATTTCCAAATAGCGAGGTAGACCTTTAGGCATTGCTCCAAGGGCTCCAATTACAATCGGGACAACATACAATTTCTTTTTCCACAGTCGCTCAACTTCAATTTGCAAGTCCTGGTACTTTGTGATTTTTTCTTGCTGTTTATCTTCAATTTGTGCATCTCCAGGTATTGCAATGTCAATGAACCATACTTTTTTTCTTTTCAACTATTGTTATGTCAGGTGTGTTGTGGGCCAGGTGCCCGTTAGTCTGAATTCTGAAGTCCCACAAGATCTTGACTTTCTCATTCTCTAAAACCTTCTGAACCTGATGTTCCCAGTGGTTTTTGCTATACACAAATCCAAACTTTTGGCACAATTTCCAGTGAAAGATCTTAGCAACATGGTCATGGCATTGTAGGTAGTCAGTTTGTGAAATTTTGCTGCACCCACTGATCAAGTGGTCGACTGTCTCGTCTTTCTCATTACAGAGGCGACATTTGCTGTTGGTGGTAACATGTTGAATTGTTACCTTCATGTGGTTTGTTGCTAAAGCTTGTTCTTGAGCTGCCAAAATAAAGCCTTCTGTTTCTTTTTTCAGTGCTCCTGATCTTAACCAGTTCCAAGTTAGCTTTTGGTCAGCTTTGCCTTCAATACTTTTCAAGCCTCCTTTATTTACTTCCTTAATCATTGGTTCTTCACTTTTCTGAATGTAATCATTCAAGCTATGTTTTTCTTCTTCCACAATCTGTTTTACTTGTAGGAGTCCTCTACCACCCTCTGCTCTTGGTAGATATAATCGGTCAAGATCACTTTTAGGGTGCAAAGCATGATTCATTGTCATAAGCTTCCCTGTTTTTCTGTCCAAATTGTCCAACTCCATCCAAGATAGTGATGAAATTCAATTTTATTTACTACCAGTTCTGTGGGCATGGATTGGTGGGCATTGTGTGGCTTGATGGGCATGGCAGGGGAAAGATACTGCAAAATCTCCATTCCCACCCCTCTCTGGGGCCAGCCAGAGGTGGCATTTGCCAGTTCTCTGAACTACTCAAAATTTCCACTACTGGTTCTCCAGAATCTGTCAGAACCTGCTGGATTTCACCCCGATCCAGGAGAAACTCTTGTATTGTATGAGCTATCAGCTCATGAAGTAATAAGCTTTCCTTCTCTTAGACATCTTCAGCAGATGGAGGCTCATCTGTCAGAAATGTTCTAGTAGATCCTGCTCTGAGTAGGGAGTTGATTACATAGCCTCCAATGACCCCTTTCCAAATCCATGATTCTATAGTTCCAAAGCATGAAACTCAAACTGAAGTCTACTAGGGAGGTCCAGACCCTAACTATTTAAAGAAATGGAACTTCTCAGAATTTTAGAACATTCCATCTCTCCTCCAGACTTATAGCAATAGCAGTAGACTTATATACCGCTTCATAGGCCTTTCAGGCCTCTCTAAGCGGTTTACAGAGAGTCAGCATATTGCCCCCAACAATCTGGGTCCTCATTTTACCCACCTCGGAAGGATGGAAGGCTGAGTCAACCCTGAGCCGGTGAGATTTGAACCGCTGACCTGCTGATCTAGCAGTAGCCTGCAGTGCTGCATTTAACCACTGCACCACCTTGGCTCTTACATTGGTTCAAACCAGTGCTTCCTCATGCTTTACTCCTATTGACTGGAAGTTTGGGGTGCTCTGGATATGATCCAGTCCCAAAACAGTTGGCTTCATCTATGTCAAGAACATCAAGATGCTGCTAACTAACGTCAGTTGAAAACTAGGTGAAGGTCTTTAAACTTTGTGAGGTTTTTTTATTTGCTGTTAAAAATAAAAGCTCCAAGAAGTTCTCTTACCTTTCTGGATTTTTAATTTCTTCAGTTACAAAATTCAGGGTGTCCCAACCTGAGTATGAGAACAAGGCAGAATAAAGTGCAAGAGAAATTCCTCCGAGGTTCCAAGATGACCCCTCAAAAGAGTCCTGAAAATGTTCTGAGTATCCTGGATATGAAAGAAAAACGCAGAAATAAATGCAACCTTGGAACATACAAAACGAAGTGATTGGTTTTTTTAGAATACCTTAGTAAGAAAAACATCCACTGTACAGAACCTCTGATATCTGTTATAGCAGTGTTTTTCAACCTTGGCAACTTGAAGATGTCTGGACTTCAACTCCCAGAATTCCCCAGCCAGCGAATGCTGGCTGGGGAATTCTGGGAGTTGAAGTCCAGACATCTTCAAGTTGCCAAGGTTGAAAAACACTGTGTTATAGGATAGGTGAGGTATAATCCCACCAGAAATGTAGCAAGATTCCATATTAAATAATAGACAATTTTTATGTAGGCTTTCTCCTCCAGGACACAAACCCAGCTACCACGTACGCAGTGGCAAAATTCTGTGTTGCTCCAATGTCCACAAGAAAAAAATTGGTTACAGAATTATAGTTGTCATCTTGTACCAATTCTTTGGACATATCTCTAACAATTTCTGGACCATTGTATTTACTCCCATACTTATCGGCTTTTCACCCACGTAAACCAGAGAGTGAGCCAAACAGTTTGAGAATATGTATGTTATTATCCACTTTTAATGTCAATACTTTTAAAATATATTTTAATGTCAGTACTTTTTTAAATATATTGTAAAAAGTAATGTGTATTGCTGGTCTTTGATCATAATAATAAAGATTTATACTACAATAGCAATAAGCAAAAACTGATTGCTGTCAAAACTCGATTCCATAAAATGTCAACTCAAAGATATCTATGCTCTCAGCAATCCCAAGAAATTCAATATGCCCATTGTTTAAACACCCATTTTTTTAAAAAATCATCTTTTTGCGGGAGTGGGGGGGATGCAAAAAAAAATCATTTTTGCTTTAATTTGGTGCAGGGGAGTTTGGAGTCAATGTCTTAATTTCAGATCCATGTTTTAAACGTCCCTATCAATGCTAGGATTGTAGATGTCTTCTTCCTTCAGATGCTAATTCCCTTATTTGGGGTCTCTCCTGAAATAATCTAACTTTTTAGATCAAGCACATTGTCAGCTTCTGCTTTGCTGTCGCTTCAGCTGCCATGAAACGGGGAGGGAGGGCATGGTATTTGGGAGGGGTTACTCATTGTGCTGGAGGAAGGTTCTGGAGTTCACCGACTGATCGGACTACGCATGCGTGGGTGTTTCCCGCCAGGACTAAAGGCACTGACATTCCATCTTCGTGATGCCTTTTGAAGTTATCTCACACCTGACACTTGAAAGAATTATGATTGGACTGGGACTATGATGCCAAGGGGTGGGGAATGGGCTATTCTATATATCAATCGCTTTCGCTCCTAAATAATCAGACTTCGCTACGCTTTGCCTTTAACCATTCTTAATTAGTAAAAGTACACTTGATTTCTACACATGGAGTCTCGTGGTCTTTCTTTCCTAATTAATTAATGGAGAGGAGCTGACACACATATTAAACCACTCACTCAATAGACACTATTTAGGGAAGAAGCACATGTGGCTATCAAGGTTTACTCTTATTTCCTTATTTAGCCTCAGCCCATGGGAAATAATTCTGAAGCTACTCCAATGAGATCAAAATGCCCCTTACTAGAGCAGCTATCACTGTTTTTGCCTTATTAGATGATAATGAATGGTAAACATTCCCAATTCATAGTCAGGCAATACATTTAGCAGATAGAATACAGATTGGAATGGACTTTGGAGGTCGTCTAGTCCCTGCTCTAGCAGGAGAGCCTACTACACCATTCTGGGCAAATAGTTGTCCAACCTTTTCTTAAAAACCTCCAGTGATGGAATACCCACAAGCTGTTCCACTGGTTAATTGTCCTCACTGTCAGGAAATTTCTCATTAGATCTAGGTCGGATCTCTCTTTAGCAATCACCCATTATCATTCGTTTTGTCCTGCCTTCAGGTGCTTTGGAGAACAGGTTGACTCCCTCTTCTTTGTGGCAGCCCTGCAACTACTGGAAGACTGTTATCACATAACCCCTAGTCAGTGGTGGGTTCCGGATCCACCACATGCATGCATGTAGCACATGCGCACAAGTGCACAGCGTGTGCATGCATCCTTACCTCTTGCGACGCTTCCGCGAGTCTCCGTGATGCCCCAGCTGCTCAGCGGAGCATCGCGTAGGGGCTGTGCACTCTGTGTGCTTAAGCACCAAAGAGCTCAAATACAGGTAAGGAGCTCGGTAGGGCAGGGGGGGGGCCTCCAGAGCACGATACCCAGTGCTCCGGGCAGGCTCCGGTATGCCCACCACTGCCCCTAGTACTTCTCTGCCTGCAACCCACCACTTCCCCTAGTACTTCTCTTTGTTAGACTGGACATACTGTGTTCCCTCAATTGTTCAGCAAAACACTTACAATACTGACTTAAAATCTCTCTTGAACCGCGATGGTGAACCTATGGCATGCATGCCACAGGTGGCAAGCGGAGCAATATTTGCTTCCATGGCAGTACCCTCAGCAGCCCTCATCTCTGGCACGCATGCACGTGCTGGCCAGCTGATTTTCGGCCTTCCAGAGGGCTGAGGGAGGCCATTTTTACCCTCCCCAGGCTTCAGGAAAGGCTCCGGAGACTAGAGAGGACAAAAAACAGGGCCAATGGGCCAACCAAACTTCTGATTGGCCCATTGGACCTGTTTTTCAACCTCCCCAGGCTCCAGAGGCTTTCCTGAAGCCTGGGGAGGTTGAAAGAACGGCCTCTCCTATTCCTCCGGAAGGCTTTTCATAATCATAGTGTGACAGATACTGGGGTCGCTTGCGCATGCGCAATGGGGGTGGTCACAGGTTTTGACACACCTTTAGAAAAAGGTTAGCCATCACTGCTCTTGAAGTTTCATCCAGTTGGATGTTGAATAAAGAAAGGGACACTGGCTTGATGTTAGAACTGTAAATCCAGCTTTAATTTCAGGTATGCTGCAAGGAGAGTCATTTTACTTAGCCTATGCCCATTCTTCATGTTTCAGCACACACACACCCTTTTTCCAAGTTGCTGGGTTGTGGTTTTTGATTGTTGTTTTTTTCTTTTTTGAACAGTGGATAAAATGTAATATTTTTTTTTAAAAAAAGAATCAAATTACAACCAGTAGTTGTTTTTATTCAACTTAGAAAACAAACTGTGAAGTTGCTTCCTAGGAGTCTGTCTAGAATTCTCTGCAATATTTAACGGGATGAATACAAAACAATGTAAATCACCTTAAAACCCTTTCCACAATTTCTTGCCTCTTAAGGAAGAAAGGATGGTGGCTAACGTAACGTGAGAAAGGATACACGTGCCTTATTATGCTAATGCATGATTCTTCATAGGCCCCACTGGTGAATAAACAATATACTGAAGGTATAAACGCATTTTCAGCACAACGGAAGTACCGACTTCCTATTTTCTCGTCCTAGCATGTGATTGAAATTTACAAGCCAAACAGGAATAAAGAAATGTATTTTTTAAAAAGAGTGTCGTGATAAACCTACCACAGCTCAGATACTGCAGCTCATAAGAAAAACAGATTAGCAAGCCCAGGTGGCTGAAACTGAACAATAGACAAATAACAAAGGGAAAACACAAGTATGACTAAAGGAAAGAGACTTGGAGAGCTTGGCTTCAAAATAAGAACCATCTTGTCAGCAATATGCATACAAAGGTTAGCAAAACAGCTTTTTTATGGTCATTCCCATTACTGGTTTATAGACCAAAGTGTGTTCAAACAGTGATATCATTTAAGTGCATTACAAATTTCTGGATCAAATTAAATGTGGATGAGTTAATAACATCCTCTCACCTATTGCAGACAATTTTGAACAAGATACAATCTACCGTATATATTAAAGTAAATCCATAAGTGACTCTACAAGGTTTGAAACACAAGGTGGAAGTCACGGCTTTCTTCCCAAACTTGAAGGAAACTGATTTGCTGATCCAGATATATGTGAAGCCTTCATTTAGACTCTGAGAAATTTAATAATCGCTCAGAGCTGCTTCATAGTGAGAGGGGAGGAAGGAAGGAAGGAATAAGGAAGAAGTGGAGAGAGAGAGGAAAGGGGAAGGAAGGAAGGAAGGAAGGAAGGAAGGAAGGAAGGAAGGAAGGAAGGGCTGGAGAAAGGAAAGGACAGGGAAGAAAGGAAAGAGGGAGGGAGGGAAGAAGGAAAAAAGGAAGGAGGGAGAGAAGGAAGGAAGGGGTGGAGAGAGGGAGCAAAGGACAGGGAAGGAAAGAAGGAAGGAAGAAAGAGAGGGAGGAAAGGGGAAGGAAGGAAGGGGTGGAGAGAGGGAGCAAAGGACAGGGAAGGAAGGAAGGAAGAAGTGGAGAGAGGGAGGGAAGGGGAAGGAAGCAAAGAAGGAAGCAAAGAAGGAAGAGGTGGAGAGAGGGAGGAAAGGACAGGGAAGGAAGGAAGGAAGGAAGGAAGGAAGGAAGGAAGGAAGGAAGGAAGGGAGAGATTATCTAGTTTACAGACATTAAATAAAATGCAGTATAAAACATTAAAACTATAAAGATCTTAAATTTAAAGAGTCTACATAAGGCCCCTTCTGCCGCATGGGTGGGGTGGGCTAATCCCCCCAAGTTAAACTGGTCCCTCAGAAAGCCTTATTTCCCCCTCCCCCCCCAGAAAAGTTGATCTCAAGATGACACTTTCACGAGGTGTTTTTTTTAAATAAATGTATCTAGACGTTAGTGACAACATATACTTTCTTCACAGATTCAAGTAAGGTTGTAAACTAACAAGCCCTGTGGACTTTAGAAGGAAGAGATCAGACATCCAGCCCTTGTTTATCAATGGAGACCAGGTGGAGCAAGGGGCCAGCTTTAAGTTTCTGGGTGTTGTCCTAAAAGAGGACCTGACCTGGGGCACTAACATTGCCGCCCTGGTCAAAAGGGCCCAGCAGAGATGATATGACCTGAAATAACAACTGAATGAAAAACTGCTGGTGACCTTCTACTGCTGCACTGTAGAGAGTATTTTAACTTACTGCACCTGTGTATGGTTTGCCAATTGCACAGTGGCAGATAGGACAGTGCTCCAGAGGGTCAACGCCATTGCCCAGAGGATCATGGGTTGCCCTCTCCTCTCTTTGGAAGAGCTTCATAGCTCCCGATGCCTTAAGAAAGTTCAAAACATTCTTAAAGATCCATCTCATCCTGGGCACCATTTTTTTTTAACTATTATCATCTGGCAGACGGTACAGGGAAATAAAAACAAGAGCAAATAGGCTGAAAAACAGTTTCTATCCCAGAGCAGTAACTATATTGAATTCTACGGTGTAGTGCAATCTTAATATCAGGGGTTTTCAATTCAATTGTATAGAATGTGAAGGATGTGTGTTTGTGTTTTATTTTTATAGTTATAACGTACACTGAAGATGGCATTTAATTTCGTTGTACGAGATGCAATGACAATAAGCTAAACTAAACTAAATATATTGTGTGCAGGAAGACAAAGTTGTGCAGGTATTCTTTGATTTAGGACTGGTTGCTTAGCAACCATCCAAAGTTGTGACGGACCTCCCCCAAACAACCCCGATTCAAAATTCTGACAGCTACCCTCCTGGCTACATGAGTGAATTTGGGGTGTTTGGGAACAGACTGGCTTTACAGCTGTTTGCAGCATTCTATAGCCAAATGACCATTTTTTTGTGATTTTGTTTTGGCAAGGGACCATCATTTACTTCCAGTTCCTGGCCAAAAAAAAAGCCATTGCAGTCTATGAGGTTTGCTTAATGACTGCAGCATCTTTTAAGACCACCACAAAACAATGTCATAAAATTGGATCTGTAACATCGGTTGATATGTACTTGTTAGTGCCTATTTGGCTCAGATCTTGCTTAATGTCAGGCATGCCTCCTTCAATAGCCAAGAAAGAAAAACCTCACCTCCATTTGAATAGAGATAAAGTACTTTTACTAGATATGAATTGAAAGCAGCAAAAAGGAAAGCAAGATCTGAGCCAAAAAGGTGCAACCAAGTACGTATCAAATGATTGCCCAGCCCCCGCCCTCCAATTACCCCAGCCCAGTGTCCAATCTGCAACTCCCTAAGGCAGTGATGGCGAACCTATGGCACGCGTGCCACAGGGGGCACACGGAGCCATTTGTCAGGGCACGCAAGGCACTGCCCTGTCAGCTGGCCAACACGCATGCACGCACTGCCAGCTGAGTTCACCCTTTTTAAAGCCATTTTTTGCCCTCCCCAGGCTCCAGAGGCTTTATCGGAGCCTGGGGAGGGCGAAAAGAGCCTCCCCCCCCCCCCGAGGCCCTCCAGAGGCTTCATGAGCTTCCCTGAAGCCTTCGGAGCGCAAAAAATCGGTCCTATGAACAAACCGGAATGAACTTCCGGTTTGCTTGGGGGGTCATTTTGACTGCTTCGGAGGCTTCAGGGAAGCCTCCTGAAGGTCCCTGAAGCCTCCGGGGGGCTTCCGGGGGCGGGGAGGCTGTTTTTGCCCTCCCCAGGCTCCTATAAAGCCTCTGGAGCCTAGGGAGGGTGAAAAAAGCATGCAAAAATGGGGGGGGTCGTACCTGTAGTGCGTGCATGCATATTGGGGGGGATCGTGCATTGCATTACGGGTGCAGCACGCCTGTACACAACCCCCCCTGCGCTCCCCCCACTTATGGCACGTAAGCCAAAAAGGGTTCGCCATCGCTGCCCTAAGGTGTCATGTGGGGTGCATCTTCAGAAGGCCTCATCAGGTTGGTATGCGAAGCCATCAGAATGCGCAGAAGATGATGAGAACAAAACTCCCTCCTACATAACTCCTCCAGTTCCATATAATTCCCTTAAGGCAGTGTTTCCCAACCTTGGCAACTTGAGGATGTCCGGACTTCAACTCCCAGAATTCCCCAGCCAGCTGGCTGGCTGGGGAATTCTGGGAGTTGAAGTCCGGACATCCTCAAGTTGCCAAGGTTGGGAAACACTGCCTTAAGCAATACTATGCCCCCACCCTCCCCGTTTCCATGGCAGCCAATAGTAAGCAAGCGAAGCAGAGGCTAACAGGTGCACTGACTTACACATGACAGCTATTCTGGGTTCCATTATGGTCATCAATCAAGGGTTAAAGGTAACCAATTTACTATGGAATACTGTAAGCCTTTGTGGATTACAGGTGCAGGGAGCATTTCCCCAAAAGAACAGGATACACGCAACTACAACAATGTTTAAAAAGGGGATAAGAGGAAAATGAATTCTGGAAGAGCTTGGCAGTGCTAAGTACTGAACGTTCTTGAAATATTTGTTGGGTATAGCATAAATCCATGCATTGCTAAACGGATTAATGCTATCAGAGCTTAATTCAGTCAGAGCTTTTCTCTCCGCTAAAGCAATTGAAAATATAGTTGGACCTTTTTAGTCCCAGTTCAGCTTATATCACAATTTCTCATTCACACCTACCCAGAAATTCATTCAGATGAAAAGATCTATTTTTCATAAAGAGAAAGTGTCCGCATTAGGGAACACCTTAACACGGGGTCTCCAATCTCTGGGCCGCGACCCACTACTGGGCCTGGTCTTTTTGTAACCTGGGCCATGTCACTCAACTCACACAAGCATTGCGCTGGCACGAATGCGCACACAGTTCAACTTGTGCAAATTGAGTTGCGTATGTGTGTGCATGTCAGCCTGACATTCCCGCAGGCCAATTCCCCTCCCCCACCCACCCAGCAGGGCTACCAAGGTTTGGGAAACATTCAGGGGTGGGCTTCAAAAATGTCAGCAACGGCTTCTCTGTCCAGTTGCTAGGTAGGCATGGCCATGGTCGGTGTGGCCTAGTTGGCCTCCTGCACCATGGCAGGGGGCATTTTCACCTTCCCCAGGCTTCTGCATCATGGCAGGGGGGCTTTTGTCAAGTTTCTGGGAGGGTGAAAACTGCCTCTGCCGTACTCCGGAGGTAGAAACGGGTTCACTTCCGGAACTTCCGGGAGACCCATTTTTCCCCTTCCTGAGCCTCCACGTGGGCCCTGAACTTACCCCACATCCAAAACGGGCCACGTGGAGACTCCTGCGAAGGAAGGGTGGGGCCAGCCAGAGGTGGGATTTGGAGGTTCTCCAAACTGGCCATAATGTTAGCTACGGGTTCTCCCAAACTCGGGCGAACCCTTGGCAGTCCCCCTCTGGGACCACTGCTTTGACATATCCTCTTGGGTCAGCCTAACTACTAAGGGGACCAATGCGTGTTATACCTTCTGATGAAAAGTAACCCAAGTAACCCAAATAGGTGCTTGCTCAACACAACATATGATTGTGTTGCTCATTTTTTAATCTTTATTGCTTTGTGCTTCGTGCGGTGTTGACTCCTGGTGTTTGCCTAGACTAACTCCTGCAGTTTTCTTGGCAAGGATTTTCAGAATGGTCTGCCATTGTCAGCTTCTTAGGGCTGAGAGAGAAGGACCAGTAGCCCAAGGTCACTCACCTGAAGAGTTGGTATTCAACAGGTTCTGACCAGTTCTGGAGAACCGGTAGTGGAAAATTTGAGTAGTTCAGAGAACCAGTAAATACCAGCTTTGGCTGGCCACGCCCCTCTCTATTCTCTGCCTCCCGAGTCCCAGCTGATCGGGAGGGAATGGGGATTTTGCAGTAATCTTCCCCTGGAGTGGGGTGAGAATGGAGATTTTACAGTATCCTTTCCCTGCTAAGCCCACCAAGCCATGCCACGGCCACCAAGCCACACCCATAGAACCAGTAGTAAAAAAAAATGAATCCCACCATTGCTCACCTGGCTTTCCATCTAAGGCAAGACTACAATTCCCGGTCTCCTGGTTTCTGTCCTGATTCCTTCATCGCTACATCAAACTAATTCCCTTATTTTAGTTATTCTCTTATTTAGTAATTCTCTTGACTCCTGGTGGACTACCTAGATAAGTTGCTATAAGGTTGGAAGTGGTTGGTCCCCCCTTTCTTCTTCTTCCCAAGGCTGAGAAAGAAATACTGGCACAAGGTCACCCTCCTGCCCAAGACAGTACTAGAACTCCCAGACCTCGTGCCTTTAACCACTACCACCCATCTGTCCCTCAATGCAAAACAATCGATACAAACCTCCATATGATCAGCTATTCGTCTTACCCTGGCATAGTTTAACAATTCCTGTAACGATGATGACAATTAGAGCAATGACTTTGGCATAGGTGAATGCATCCTGCACCCTTGTTCCCCACTTAACATAGGCACAATTTATAAATGTTAGAAGACCTACAAGACAAAAAACAAGGGGGGAAGCAAAGGAAGGCATTAGAAAGCGATGGTAACGTTGATTGTTTTAAAGCCAGCCCTGGGGTGAAGTTCTTTACCATGTCAGAGTTAACCGTCAAAACGGCATATTAGTAAACAAGCTAAAGAAGGTTGTGTTAAAAGAGAACCACGAGGTTTAAAAAGGGGGCAGACAGCCAATTTGGTTGCTCTTTAACACTTCTACTGGCAAAACAGGAAGGACCTCATCAGGCAAACATTATGGCAAGAGTACCGAAAAACGGGAAAAATAATCGTTAGTTTTCGGATTCTGGTTTGCAATCCACATCTTATTAACAGTTTCTTTTTAACTAACAAATTCTTGTTGGAAATAGGAAATGCCACCTCAAGGCTGTCACTTGGCAATGAAAACACTTGGAGGGTTTTAATTTTAAAGAAAATTGTGGTATCTGAAGGACAGGAAAAGATAGAATTAGTTCCAACGTATTTCTGAATCGTTTTAACGGGGACTATTTCTTTTTCTTGTTTCCACAGCTGTAGGGTTGATTTTGAAAGCAAAGTTACAATTAGATGCATGGCTCACTTTAAAAAACATACAGTAGTAATTTTTTTTAAAAAAAAAGTTGATTTCAGTTATTGAAACTTCCTACTAAACAATGACTTTTAGGTAAAACCTAAAGGTGCTTTCTCAAGAGGCAACTGATTTTTCTTTGAAGGGGTTTCGCTTCTCATCCAAGAAGCTTCTGCAGCTCTGACTGGATGAATGAATCTTTCCCTTTCTCATCATCCGTTAGAGCTGAAGAAGCTTCTTGGATGAGAAGCGAAACGTCTTCAAAGAAAAAAAACAAGAAAGTCCAGTTGCCTCCTGAAAAAAGCACCTTTGGACAACCATGACCTGGATGACTGAGAATCTCCATAAACATTTTATGTGAAACTAATTTCTACAGAAATAATGCATAATCAGAGAGTGATATTCTAAATGTTACCAAATAATTTTCAAAGGTGCTCAGCTCTACCATCTATATATGCTGGCCTTGTTGTATTCGGTCTTTTCCCGTGTATTATACATATATATATGTATGTATGTATGTATGTATGTGTATGTATGTGTGTATGTATGTGTGTGTGTATATATATATATGTATATGTATGTATGTATGTATGTATATGTACACACACACACTTATACAAAACCTGCAGTGCAAAATCCATAGGTTGCTAAGTATCATAGTAGCCTTTGTCACATCTATATGCAATAAAACATGATTCGGAGATAACGATAGTAGATTCATGCATCACTTTAGGCCAAAATCCAGTAAAGTGTGATTTATTTATTTTTTTGATGTTTGGGCCTGAACAACATTACAGGCAGTACTCAACCTACAATCACAATTGAGCCCAAAATTTCTGTTGCTGAGACATTTAAGTGATTTTTGTGCCATTTTATAACCTTTCTTGCCACGGTCATTACGTGAATCACTGCTGTTAAGTTAGTAACCCAGTTATTCAGTGAATCTGGCCTCCCCATTGATTTTGCTAGTCAGAAAGTTGCAAAAAGTGATCACATGACCTTGGGACACTCAACCATCATCAGGATGAACTGGTTGCCAAGCGTCCAAATTTTGATCATGTGACCATAGTGAAAAGGTCATAACTGGGGGAAAAAATGGTCCAGTCACTTTTTCAGTGCCGTTGTAAATTTGGACGGTCGCTAAATGAACTGTTGTTAGTCAAGGACTACCTGTGTGAAAAATCAGGACTATTTCTGGCATTATAGAAGGGCAGCCATGTTAGTCTGTGATAGCCAAAAATCAGAAGGAATCTAGGAGCATCTTTTCTGACCAACAAACTGATGGCTTTGATGAAATGGTTTGTAGCTCATGAAAACTCGTGCCTTTTTATAAAATTTGCTGGTTGGGAAATGTGCTCCTAGCTCCTTCTGAATATATCTTCGTTTTCTCTTCTTTTTTCCCAGATTTCTTCATGCTGTCATTCAGTGTTTCTCAACCTTAGTAACTTTAACATACAGTGTGTTGGAATAACAAAGTCAGAAGGGACCTTGAAGATCATCTAATCTAACCCACTGCTCAAGCAGAAGAGTCTACACCTTTTCAGAGAAATGGCTGTCCAGTCTCTTCTTGAAAGCCTCCAGTGATTGGAGCACCCAAAACTTCTGAAGGCAAGCTCTTCCACTGATTAATTGTTCTCACTGTCTCCAAATTTCTCCTTAGTTTTAGTTCTTAGTACTGTTGTGGCTCACCAGCGGAGCTGGCAGCAGATTCAGACAGCGAGGAGGTTGGGGAGGAACATGGGCCAGGAGTCCTGGAGTCTGGGGAAGGCTCTGATGAGGGCTCTATGTCGGAGGCAGAGTGGGGGCCAGGGCCGTATGCCAGTTTTCAGCTGCCTTCAGAGTCAGACATAAGTGAGGCAGATGAACAACTGGAGTCTGTTCCCAGTGTGTGCATGCACAGAGTTGCCAGACGAAGGGAACAGCTAAAGAACAAGGGTCAACCTGGGAATAAAGCCACAGGTGGATGATGAATGGCCCCTCCCAGAGGAAATAAAAGAGGAGCGAAAGGGGAGTGGCGTTTGCAGGAGACAATTAGTTTGCTTCATTGGTTCGTGACTCTCCGAGACTCCTTGCCAAGTTTTGCCGATATCGGCCTGGCAGCTCTCCAAGCCAGATAAGGTCGATGACTGTAAATCCTCCCTTGAAAGATGTTGCTGGATGTGAATGAGCAGAATTCACACTCAATTAAGAAGAGGGGTTTTTGTCAGGACAAGGAGTTTGCTTGGTGCTCTTGGGAAGTCTCGGTCGGAACAAATACTTAGTTCTTAGTACTAGACCACCGATACCCTGTCGAAAGGTATTTCTTTACCGGATTCCTCAAAGCCTTCAACAATGCCAGCATTTCTGCTATCCTGACCTCACTTGGAAACCAAGTCTCTGCCTTAAAAACAGCCCATATTGAATTGTATAGCATAGTAGTCAAACAACAGCACAGGAGGCATTATGTATTGCGTCATGAAGTGTGTTATGGTAATGTTTATCTCGTAAAATGTTTTATGAAAACTTGCCAAATGTCAACCTCACGGAATCAGGGATCCTGGATTTGGGACACATTCCGTAAGTTAGTCCATTTGACGCATATGGTTTTAAGAATTGTTTTCCTGTGATGCACTGTTTTGCTCAGTTAAAGGTTATGGGAATAAGACTTAGTAGTTTATTGTCAGACACGAGGAATCAGGAGATGTTAAGTTACAGTTAAAGATAAAAGTAAAGGTTCCCCTGCACATGGGTGCTAGTTGTTTCCAGCTCTAGGGGGCGGTGCTCATCTCTATTTCAAAGCCAAAGAGCCAGCGCTGTCCGAAGATGTCTCCGTGGTCATGTAGCCGGCATGACTAAACACCGAAGGCGCACAGATCGCTGTTACCTTCCCACCAAAGGTGCTTCCTATTTTTCTACTTGCATTTTTTACGTGCTTTCGAACTGCTAGGTTGGGAGAAGCTGAGACAAGTAACGGGAGCTCACTCCATTACACAGCGCTAGGAATTCAAACGGCCGAACTGCCAACCTTTCTGATTGACAAGCTCAGCGTCTTAGCCACTGAGCCACTGCATCCCTTAAGTTCCAGTTAAGAAGATGCATTTCTCAATCCTATTCACAAGCATCTAGTCAACTAAAGCTCAGAACTAGATTGGCACCAAATAAGACTGAATGCAGGGGTGTCAAACTCGCGCACATGGGCTGGATATGTCATGCACTGGCCACGCCCACCCATTTTAGTGAAGCGGGGAAAATTGTGATACGTTATGTGATGATGTGTCGTCACGAGTTTGGCATCCTTGACTTCATGGGGGGAGAAGCTGGATTTGGGATCACTTGTGGGAACATAATGACTCCATACTGATTCCTCTCTTGACTCCGCACCCAGGCTCTGTGTCTTCCTCTCCTCCATGTGTAGAATTTAGAATAGAATAGAGCTGGAAGGGACCTCAGAGGTCTTCTAGTCCAGCCCCCTGCTCAAGCAGGAGAACATATACCATTTCAGACAAATATCTGTCCAGTTTCTTCTTGAAAACCTCCAGTGATGGGGCACCTACAACTTCCAGAGGCAGCCATTCTACTGGTTCATTGTCGAGCTGAGGTGGTACAGTGGTTAGAGTGCAGTACTGAAGGCTACTCCAGCCAACTGCTAGCTGCAGTTTAGCAGTTCAAATCTCACCAGACTCAAGGTTGACTCAGCCTTCCATCCTTCAGAGGTGGGTAAAATGTGGAGCCAGATTGTTGGGGGCAAAATGCTGACTCTGTAAACCGCTTAGAGACAGCTGTAATGTATAAGTGCTATTGCTGTAATACATTGGGAAGCAGTTAAAAGATACACACATTTATGGAAGCTAAATGTGATCTCCTGGATGTTAATAAAAGATGAGGCATTAGAAGGAAACTGCTAGAGGTTAGATATATTTTACAGCTCTAGGATGAGATTTAATGAGGACGTATTGTGCTATTGCTATTGTCCTCACTGTTAGGAAGTTTCTCCTTAATTCCAGGTTGCTTCTCTCTTTGGTTATTGTTTCTTGTCCCACCCTCTGGTACTTTGGAGAATAATTTGACACCACCAACACCACCCTGGCATGCTTTCCAGTTTGCTTTTCAGCCCTTTCAAAGGGCAGCCCAACTTAGTAACCTTTTCAAAAGCGACTTAATGATGACCCTTCCATCATGCAGAAGTCGCTTCTCTTCCGCCAAGGGCAATTCAACCTGCCCAACTCAACTCAGTATCTTGTCAGAAGAGGCCAAATAGTTTATGAAACTACTCGGTAAACAGAAATGTGACGGAATCCCTTCTCCTGTGTAGACTCACAGGGTATTTTGTCTGGTGGCTGTTGTGCAAAGTTTCCATCTATCACAGCTGTAACCCAAGCTGAGATTTGAGATCACTCATTATCCTGAAAGAAAAGGTCCTTTACACACCCTAAGAGTATCCACCCATGATGATTAATACTCTGGCATATTGCTGTACCCATCTATGAGAAGCAGATCTCTTGGCTTGACACAGTCATAAATAAGCTTCACCCTCTCTCTAGAATGTCTCAATAATTTTTTCTTAAGTTTCCAATTAATAAGTCTCTCTTTTCCTTTGATCCCTACTGAGAAGCACCAGCTTCATTAATACATTTCCATATGATTCCCATATAGTTGAATTGCGAAATGTTGAATAAAAACAACAGCTATTCCAATGCAATCATGGAAACAATAAATCAAAACAGTGACACATTCTCGGTTTGGGGGAGGAGAGGGAGGGAGAGGGAGGGAGAGGGAGGGAGAGAGGAGAGAGAGAGAGGACACTGAGTTTTGTTATACATAGAGAGAGAGAGAGAGAGAGAGTTAGAGAGAGAGACAGACAGACAGACAGACAGACAGAAAGACAGATATAGATAGATAGATAGATAGATAGATAGATAGATAGATAGATAGATAGATAGATATAGATAGACAGACAGACAGACAGATAGAGACAGACAGACAGACAGACAGACAGACAGGCTGACAGATAGGATAGGATAGCTAAACAGATAGAGATAGAGATAGATGATAGATAGATAGATAGATAGATAGATAGATAGATAGATAGATAGATAGATAGATAGATAGATAGATAGATAGATAGATGATAGATAGATAGATAGATAGATAGATAGATAGATAGATAGATAGATAGATAGAGATAGATAGATAGATAGATAGATAGATAGATAGATAGATAGATAGATAGATAGATAGATAGATATAGACAGACAGAGATACGGTAGATAGATAGATAGATAGATAGATAGATAGATAGATAGATAGATAGATAGATAGATAGATAGATAGATAGATAGATAGATAGATAGATAGATAGATAGATAGATAGATAGATGTAGAGAGATATAGATATAGTGAGAGATATAGTTACACAAAGACCAGAATAATAATAAAAAAATCTTGGTACATATTAACACATGAACTCATAACAGTAACTATAATATGATGACACTTGTATTAAATATAATCGTATAACCAAATAGTTTAAACTAGGTTTTCTTATATCTTGGCCCATATATATTTTATAGATTATCATACTTATAGTTGAAAACCATCTCTATTTTAATACAAACATTCATAATCTTTTTTTCCTCTAATTCCTACCCATTGTCTCTAGCCACTCACAGAAACTGTTCCATGTCAGGTAATATTCTGAATCTTCTTTATCCTTAATTTGAAAAGTAAACCTATCTGTTTCAGCACATTCTAAAATTTTCCGAATTACTTTATCTGGCAGTGTTTTCATTTTTCCAGTATTTGGCAAATACTCCTTGGTGCCATCAGTATACGTAAAACTAAATATGTGGTCCCTTTATCGTAACCCTCTGGTATTTGAAGTTCACGCATTTCCAAGTAGCTAAGGTTGAGAAATACTGTCGCAAAGAAAGGCTTCTATTGGATGGCCACCAGATGAATCTTATCAGTCTGGATACGTAGCCTTCGGCTACCTCCGATTATCCTGTGTTCCGTCAAGTTTGTAACAACAGGAAATGGACTAGGGCTCCATGATGCCTTCTTTTTAATCTTGAAGCTTTGGAGTGTGCAATTCCATGTCTGTGACACCTTTTCATCCTGCATCTTTTCCAAGGATGGATAGAAAGTGGAAACATCAAGGCATTCTCAAACAAAACACCCAGAGTGTCCATTTATCTTCTGTGCTCCAAAATCCTCTATTAAGCCATACACTGTTACACAAGAAAGTCCTCAATTTACAACCTTTCTTTAGTGACTGTTCGAAGTTACAACAGCACTGACCTTTTTCCATACTTATGACCATGGCACATGATCAAAGTTTGATCACTTGACAACTGGTTCATTTTGGATCCGTGGCCTGCTACACTTTCTATTATTCTACTATGAAAATGGGAAAGGGGATTGTGAGGAGTCACATACTATGTAGCCATAACAACATTCTTTCTAGAAAGCCAAGGTCATCCTTTGTCTCTGCACCTCTGCACCTGACCGGAACTGGAAGGGTGCACCTGCAAGCATGGCAGTGGGAGATTGGACCATGTGATGGACTTGTGGGTGTGGAGGCAAGATCTTGAACTTTCAACTGGGTGGGGAAAACCAGGAAGCTTTCAGATTCGGGTTTTCCCAGATGTGCCAACATGGCTCTCTTCATAAATTGGAACTTTGAGCAATACTTTGCCTTGGACTCTGTTTTACTTTTGGATGCTATTTTGGGAAGCCTGACATCATATTTATGACCATTGCAGTGTCCCACAATCACGTGATCCCCTTTTGCGAAACCTTCTGACAAACAAAATCAATGGGAAAGTCGGATTCTCTTAACAACCGTGTGACTAGCTTAACAACGGCAGTTATTCACTTAGCAGCTGTGGCCAGAAAGATCGTAAAATGGGGTGAAATTCACTTAACTAATATCTCGCTTAGCAACAGAAATGTTGGTTTCAATTACGGTCATAAGCCAAGGACTATCTGTGCATTTACACTGTGTAGACAGCTATCTGTGAGCATGCTTCTCCAGAAAAACAAAACAAAACAGAATTCATGTTAAATCGGTCTTTTCAAGCCATAACAACTGAATCTTAGAGAGGCAACATTGGTGTGTTGGTTTAAGGCATTGGACAAGCACTTAGGAGGCCCAAGTTGAAGTCCATAATCAATCTTGGAACTTTCTGGTTGACCCTGGTTTGAGTTTACTCCAGAAGGTCGGGGCTGCTATGGATGCCACCTTAAGCTTCTGAAGGATTGACTTGTCCCTCAGTTCACTAGACCCATAGTGCACACTAGCTTTTCACCCTTTTCTGCGCAAAAAGAAGGGTATCTCTTGTATCGCCACCATTTGAACTCTGCTTCTGCACTAGCTAAGCAAATCCCATTTTTAAAGGCATGGCAGACCACACCACAGCAGGTTCACTTCTGACCAGCAGTTCGGACTGGTTCAGCTGAACTGGGAGTGATATGGCGGCCTGGGTCGCTGGAACCAGCAGCAACCCAGGTCTGCCACGCCCCTGAACCGGTTCCCTGGTCTCTTCTAACGTCGCCATCATGTTTCTGTGCATGTGGAGAACAGTTTTCAGTCAACTGCGCAATGCGCAGTGGGCATACAAGTGAGGGAAATGAGCAGCGTGCGTGCAAAATGCCATCTCAGTGAACCGGTAGTAAACTCGTTAGGAACCCACCACTGCTTCTGGCCCTCCTTTCCCACCTACCCCCACCTCTGGAGGAAGCAAATTCAGGCCCGAAGACCTGTGGGGAATACTCACATACACAAGCCGCAGCGATAAGACGACAAGCAATGTACGGAGGCTGACAAGAAGGGAAGACTGGCTGCACAATATAGTTGGCGAAGGTTATTGCGATGATGGCCTGGCTGGTGGGCTCAATGATCAACAGCGATGTCCACAGACGTATAAAGGCAATGAAGCCTCCAAAGGCCTCCAAGATATATGCATAACTGGCTCCCGACTTGGTGATCGTTGTGCCCAGTTCAGCGTAGCAGAGCGCTCCGATCACGGAGAACATGCCTCCCAGGGCCCAGATGACTAGGGATAATCCATAGGACAAACTGTAGTTCAGCACTCCTTTGGGAGAAACAAATATCCCGGACCCAATCATATTCCCTACAATAAGGCAGATGCCGTTAAGGAGAGAGATTTCCTTTTTCAGTTGCATGGTTCTTTGGTTTCCACCATTCCTTTGAGTGTTGCCACTCTGCCCAATTTTATCCGCTGTCCCAATCGGCTGGTACTCGTTCAGGGAATTAAGAGCTGGAAAGTTCTCCTTCTTCTCCATGGTGACATCCACAAGGTGCCCTCTGCCAATGCCGATACCCAACTAAAGTCAAAAAGAAAGCAGGATTAAGAAGGGATACGATGTCAGGTTCGAGCAACTAGAGCAGAGATGTCAAACTTGATTTCACTGAGGATGCCACCAGGGTTGTGTTTGACCTCAGGGGGGCAGAGTGGGTGTGGCCTGCTTGATGTCACTCCTTTCGGGGGCTCCTGTGGCAGCCCAAGTGCTCTATCAGCAAAAATGGGCCTTCCCGAGCTCTATTTTTGCTGGCAGAGGGTTGCAGGAGGCCATTGCAGCAGGAAACAGAGCTCAGGAGTCTATTTTTGCTGGCATACGGTTGCAGGAGGCTGTTGCAGCTGGAAATGGAGCTTGGGAGCCCATTTTCATTGGCAGAGGTACCATGGGCCACTCCCTCACTGTTACCAGTGTGGGCCAGATCTAAGCACCCTGCAGGCTAGATTTGGCCCACAGGCCTTAAGTTTAACACTCCTGAACTAGAGCCTCTCGGGAATAGCTTGAATCAGCAACTTTATTGACCTCTTCCTGTACTATAAGAATCTCCCAAGACCGCTTTCCTTCTCCAGGGAGTAAGCAGATAAATGTTCATGGATCTCGGGGGTGGCAGAGCTGAAGTCATCTCTCATGGCTGCGCAAGGAGTCAAGGCTAATTCCCTGCTTGACTCCTCCTTTCAGCCCACAGGTTCCTAAAGGTGAAATTCAGCTGTGACTAAAACATTGGCCAAGTATTCCAATGAAGTATTGACCACAGCCATGTTTCTCATGTGGATTTCAACTCCCAGAATTTTCCAGTTAGCATAACTCATTCAGGGAGTTGAAGACTATACATCTTAAAGCTGCCAAAGTTAACAAATATTGAATTAGAAGGTGACTAATTTTTCCTATGATATTTTAAACGTAAGAAATGGAACAAAATGGAATAATTATTGTGTGCATTAACTCTTGTAGTTATTTAGGAAATCTTCACACCAAGGGTTGCATCAATTTTCAAGATGTCTAAAAGCTACATAGGGAATGCGGTGGCTCAGTGGCTAAGATGCTGAGCTTGTCAGTGGTTCAAATCCCTAGCATCACGTAAAGGACTGAGTTCCCGTTACTTGTCCCAGCTTCTGCCAACCTAGCCGTTCGAAAGCATGTAAAAATGCAAGTAGAAAAATAGGAACCATCTTTGGTGGGAAGGTAATAGCTTTCTGTGCACCTTCGGCATTTAGTCATGCCGGCCACATTACCACGGAGACTTCTTTGGACAGCGCTGTCTCTTTGGCTTTGAAACGGACATGAGCACCGCCCCCTAGAGTCAGGAACGACTAGCACATATGTACGAGGGGAACCTTTAGCTTTTATCTAAAAGCTACATAAATGTTAAGGGAGCCTTAAAGCTGTTCAGTTTTTATGAGTTTTAATGAAGGTGGTACTTAAAGATTTCTCTGCTGGGAAAAAAAAACAACCATTTCAACAGATCTATTCCTGGATTAAAGTTAATAATAAATACATGAGTGGGATCTGGCTAGTGAGCTCTGATTTAAATACATGTTAATAACTTTTCCTTTGATTTCCCACTTATAGTGTAGAACATTCTGAGAATCTGGTTGGCATGGAGGCGTCCAGAGTTAAAATGGATCGTCTCTACACAGAGATTACTTGATGTTAGAATCCAGGCTTACTACAAGGCATGCAGAATAGGTTCTCTTGTCACACTAAACAAGTTGAAAGCCCCAGTTTGTGAAGTAAGGCAGGATCAGCTGTGTTCATACAAACAGTTTCTGCAAGCAATGGGCTCACTTATCCCATTATGACTTTGTATAATGTGCGAACTCAGCTAGTGCAGAGATAGAGCTATAAAGCTCTAATATGACATAGTTAAGAAGCATGAGCAAGTAAGCTAGGAACCTCACATGTGTGTGTGTTCATCTATAGTTTCCAGTAAGGACTGAAATAAAGTTTTTGACTTAAAATTATGGTGGTGGAGAGTATCTATGGAGATTCTCGGTCATACAGGTCATGGTTGACCCAAAGGTGCTTTTCAAAGACTTTGCACCTGGACTTTCTAGTTCTTCTTTAGAAATAGAAATAGATTAACAAGAGTTGGAAGCGACTTTGTAGGTCATCTAGTCCAACCCTTCACCTAAGCAGGAGACCCTACACCATTTCTGACAAATGCCAGTCCAATTTCTTCTTGAAAGCCTCCAGTGATGAAGCTCCCACAACTTCCGAAGGCAACTTCTGTTCCACTGGTTGATCGTTCTCACTATCAGAAAATGTCTCCTTATTTCTAGGTTGAATCTCTCCTTAGTCAGTTTCCATCCATTATTCCTTGTCTTCAGATGCTTTGGAAAATAGCTTGACCTCTTCCTCTCTGTGGTAGCCCTACAAATATTGGAACATTGCTATCATGTCTTCCCTGGCCCTTCTCTTCACTAGATTAGCCATGCCCAGTTTCTGTAACCGTTCTTCATATGTTTTAGCCCCCAGTCTCCTAATTATCCTGGTTGCTCTTCTCTAAACTTTTTCTAGAGTCTCAATATCTTTTTTATAGTGTGGTGACCAAACCTGGATGCAGTACTCTAGGTGTGGTCTTACTAAGGCTTTATAGAGTGGTATTAGTACCTCAGTATTGCTTCTGATCCAAGAAACGTCTTCAGCTCTTCCATTCCACACCATCCAGTCAGAGCTGAAGAAGCTTCTTGGATGAGAAGCGAAACATCTTCAAAGAAAGAAAAAAAACCAGAAAGTCCACTTGCCTCTTGAAAAAGCACCTTTGGGACAACCATGACCTGGATGACTGAGAACCTCCATAGATAATCTCCAGCAGATTGAATGGATCTTACGAATGCATGTTGTTTCTTTGGAATGTATGTTGATAGGCGGATGCATTTGGGAATATTTCCAAAAATCTTTAGGTGTTACTCAGGATCTGACCTGACTATTAATGATGTATTGCTGTATTTTGTGAGCGTTTACGTTTTGGAAAAATAAGTACAATTTTGTATTAGAAAAATATTATAATTACAACAAGTCATAGCCCATCTTAGTAGAAGAGCCAGCTTTAGTATGGAAGTGAAGATATCTGACTAGAAACTGGGAGACTGTGAGTTCTAGTCCCACCTAAGGAACTGTTGGAAGAAAAATGCATCTGGTTCAGTTCCAAGCTCGGAGAAAGATGCTGGAAACAAAATAGAGGCTGAAAGCTGATTGGAAAGAAAGGTCTATTTATTGATGAATAGAACCACCAAGGTTTGTGGTTTGGTGCCGCTCACAAAATGGAGTTTAGCGTGGGTGGGTTTTTATACCTTCTGGATTCCTATGTGGGTCATGTAGGGGATAAGTTGGGATCATAGCTGGCTTTATAGAAAAGGAGGAAATGCAAATCCTAGGTGTTTGTCTGAACTAATCTTGTTAACCTTTCCTTTGCCTAATTGTGTTACTTGTCTGGCGTTTCTGTTTGACCCAGTCTTTCTGAATGGATTACCAAATCTGCATTTTTGAAAACTGGCCTCCTCAGTTTCTGCTTGGGGCAGGGAAACCGGGGCTGGTTGCTGCCTCCCTTAACATTTTTTTTTTTCATTTCTCCTTTAGGGGAAACATTTTATCCTGCCTATTTTTAATATTTCCCAAAGTATTTCATTCTTGGGGGGCGGGGGGATGATTCCCACAGCATAAAGCCAGCTGGGTGACCTTGAGCCAGTCACTTTCTCTCAGCCCTAGGAAGAAGGCAATGACAAATCACTTCTGAAAAGCCTTGCCAAGAAAACCGCAGGGATTTTTCCAGGTAGTCTCTGAGAATTGGACATGATTGAACTGAATAAATTGTTTTAGTAGAGTAACGTCTATATTAAGCAAAAGCTTGCTTCAAGGTAAGACTTGGCCAAGACCACAGTTGATGTTAGTTAGTTAGTTAGTTAATTAGTTAATTAGTTAATTAGTTAGTTAGAAAGCTGCTATTTGAATTTAATTCCTGTACTAGTTTCATTCAGAGATGCTTTGTTAATGAATGTCAAGATTTATAATCCAGCAACATGTAAAGTCATTGCTAATCAGAACAGACATTAATGGGGACGTAAAAAACCTATGAACACCATGTTAACAGTAGCAACTACATAACTCCTTCTGACTTAGTCATCATCTCCGGGAGGGGGGGGATGTCATTGCCAATATTGTCATTTAAGAAAAAAAACACATTTACTTAATCTTAGTAGCATGCATGCACAAAACAACAGGGGAGGAATTAATTTACCTGGTCATATCTGCACAGTTGCTATGTTGTGGAGTAGCAAAAGGCAGCAGGGGGGGAAAAAAGCATATCGAACAACCTATTTAATTATATTTCACATATTTTAAGAATGTTCCTTTGCAGTTTGACAGCACTGACTAAAACGTAGGTTCTTTTGCAATCTCTGTTCATTTCAGGCTACATTAAATAAAGAGAAGGAGAAAACCATACACCCACCAACACTGGCAGGGTTGATAAGTCCTCGACTTGTGACCGGTTGGTTAGTAACAATTCAAAGTTACAACGGACCGGAAAAAAGATTCTTATATGACCCAGATTTGAAGTTCCAACAATGCCCATACAGCTGTGTAATTGCTTTTTGAGGACTCAGAAACTGGTTCACATTTAAAACTGTGTGCAGAGTCCAGCAATCATAGGACTGCAATTTATGATTAATTTATTTATTTTTTGCTGGAAAATGGCATTTACTTCCTCTTTCTGGCAGAAACACCCATTATGGACAATGGGCTCACTTGATTTACTTAACAATTGCTGCAAAAAAAAAATGTTGTAAAATTGGGTCAGTCAAAAGATAAACTGTTTAATAACCAGTACAACCTACAACTGTAATTCTAGGTTCAATTACAGTCATACATTGAGAAATAGAATAGAATAGAATAGAATAGAACAGAACAGAATTCTTTATTGGCCAAGTGTGACTGGACACACAAGGGATTTGTACATCTTTGGTGCATATGCTTTCAGTGTATATAAAAAGACAAGATAATTCTATAGAATAGAATGCAATGCAATGCAATGCAATGGAATAGAATAGAACTGAACAGAATTCTTAATTGGCCAAATGTGACTGGACACACAAGGAATTTGTGCATCTTTGGTGCATATGCTTTCAGTGTATATAAAAAGACAAGATACATTCTATAGAATAGAATAGAATAGAACAGAACAGAACAGAATCCTTTATTGGCCAAGTGTGACTGGACACACAAGAAATTTGTGCATCTTTGGTGCCTATGCTCTCAGTGTATATAAAAAGACAAGATACATTCCTCAAGAATCATAAGGTACAACACTTAATGATAGTCATAGGGTACAAATAAGCATCAAATCATACTAGGAAACAACCAATATAAATCGTAAGGGTACAAGCAGGAAAGTTACAGTCATACAGTCATAAGTGGGAAGAGACAGGAACGATGAGAAGATTAATAGTAATAGTAATGCAGACTTGGTAAATAGTTTGACAATGTTGAGAGAATTATTTGTTTAGGGACTGATAGCTTTCAGGGGGGAAACTGTTCTTGTATATAGTTGTTCTGGGGTACAGTGCTTTATAGCATCATTTTGAGGGTAGGAGTTGAAACAATTTATGTCCTTGATGCGAGGGGTCTGTAAATATTTTCACAGTCCTCTACTTCCACTCATTTGCACTGATGACGTTCCCTAGTTGGGTCATAAAATGTCTGCAAGCAATCGACAAAGCTCAGAGAGCACCAAGGACTCCACAGTAAATAGTCAGGGCAAGAATGCCTACCTTGTTATTTTCCTTCTTGCTACATTCCAGACAACCAAAGCCCTGCTGTCTACAAACACAATAAATTCTGCAGATTGATAACCTGTCACCATGGGGTGGTGGCCATGGATATTTCTATTGCAACAAAAACAAGTTCATTAGAGCAAGAGGTTTACCTAGGTCTCCAACAGGAAACAATACCTGGGTGAGTTTAGTTGTGTTGCAAAGCTAAGCAGTGCCAGGTTTGAACAGGAACAGGAGCAGGTAAGCTCAGCCTAAAGAGTAAACAAGGAAATCGAAGTTAAAAACAATAGCTCATGCCTCCCATGCTGCCAAGGAACTTGCATAGATCCAGGCATGCAGTCACAAACTTAACCCCAAGGGTGTATTTATCTTTACCTTTAGCCCAGTTGGCACTTCAAACTTTACTATTTACCGTATTTTTTGGAGTATGAGACACACTTTTTCTAAAAGAGGGTGAAAAAATTTGGGTGCGTCTTATACTCCAAATGTAGCCCAAAACGCAAGGCACGAAGGAGGGGATGGTATAGGGAATGATATAGGGCCGTGGCACACAGTGCCCTCTCTGCGGGCACTCCGGCCGTTGCCCCAGCCCAGTTCTACCGTGCATGCCTCCTGCCGGCCAGCTGGTCTTCGGGTCTCTCCCGCACATGTGTAGTGGGCGAAGCCTTCCCCGATCTCCAGAGATGTCCCCCCCCCCCGCCAGTGCTCCCTACCTTTCTCCTCCATTTCTGCCACCCACACCAACCTGAAAACCAAAAGAGGGCATGGACAGGCCAGGGCGCATGTGCGGAGGGGGTGATCGCACTGCATTTTGGGGATTGGGGCATGCACACACGCACACACACTTTGGGCACTTAGCACCAAAAAGGTTACCCATCACTGGTGTAGGGTTTCCTGCTTGAGCAGTGGGCTGGACTAGAAGACCTCCAAGCTCCCTTCCAACTCTGTTATTCTGTTATTAAATAGCAAAAAACGTCTTCACTAGGAACAATTTAATTAAGCTTGTTTAAAATATAGCAGTAATAATAGAGGTTAAACCCTCTGCTGAATATAAATAAATAACCCACTCCCCAATACTAAGTAATAATAATTGACAATTCATCTGTTTCTTGTTACAGTTTCTTTTACTTCTGGCTTCCTTCTTATTTTTCAGACTTTAGCCATGAGGTCGTTTAATGGCTGTAGGAGTAAATCTACAGCATCCGAGGCTCAGAAACTGGGGGAGGGAAGACAAATATCTATATTAAAATCTGTACTTCCTTTGGGAGCCAAATAATCATACTGACTGAAAGAATCATTAGGTTATTAAACATAGAAGAAGTCAGAACTATTTTCAAATACAGCTTTATCCTGAATGATCACTCAGCAAATCTAAAATTTATGTTGTCTATGTTTTTCCAAGGGTTTTCACTATTTTATAGCCAAATATTTTGTATTTTGCAAAAATTCAAGCCTAAGCCAAAACTATTCAGTGCTCAAACGTGTTTTTTTTCTTTACAGGAATATTTTAAGGCTGATTTCTCAGAAGACTTGGGACTCCCGGTCCATTCCCAGAAGCACCAACCTAACTCAGTGGAACTTCATGTACTGTACATCAATTATTTAATGCCAGCCTTTTTCTTGAGAACTTTTCCACTGCCTGCACCTTGCAGTGAAACTGATCACATGATTTTGAACAAGCAGTTCACTCTCCGCCTTTACCTAAAGGGTAAAGGTTCCCCTTGCACATATGTGCTAGTTGTTCCTGACTTTAGGGGGCGGCGCTTGTTCCTGACTCTAGGGGGCGCTACTCAAACTCCGTTTCAAAGCCAAAGAGCCAGCGCTGTCTGAAGACATTTCCGTGGTAATGTGACCTGCATGACTAAATGCCGAAGGTGGACGGAGCGTTGTTATCTTCCCACTAAAGGTGGTTCCTATTTTTCTACTCGCATTTTTACATGCTTTCGAACTGCTAGGTTGGCAGAAGTTGGGACATGTAACAGGAACTCACTCTGTTATGCAGCGCTAGGGATTCAAACCGCCAAACTGCCGACCTTTCCGATCGACAAGCTCAGCATCTGAGCCACCGAGCCACCGTGTCCCTCGTCTTAACCTACACAGTGTTATTATATAAGTAAAACTACAAGAAAAACACAATATTCCATTTATAGCATCTTGAGTTTCTTGGAAATGGGTCAGCCTTCTACTTAAGTTTAAAAAGAGAGCGAAAGCAATCCTGAATTTAGCTTCATAACATTGTTGACTGAAGTCATACACATCCCATAAATCACAAACCACAAAAGCTCCGGCTTTTTTGTATTACATAAATGCTGTATCTTGTAAACATAGTTTACAGTTTAATGTCTGCAGATGCAGTCAAGCATAATTGAGCCCTAAAGCACAATTTGTCAAAAACACAGAGGAGATACTGTTAGGTTCAAAGATGCCAACAGAGAGAATAACTCATATTCAGCAAATGCTGTGTATGGATACATAAACAAAAATCAGTTTATTTTAGTGCAAGCAGAGTTTGCAGTGGTCATGGTGTAGCAAACTCTATCATTGCCTACTTTGATCTGGGGATGTCTCGGTGTGAAACAGCGATCTCCAAACTTGTCAGTTTTAAGACTTGTGGAATTCAACTCCCAGAATTCCTCAGCCAGTCCAGCTCCCAATTTTGGGAGTTGAATTCCACAAATCTTAAAGTTGTCAAGTTTGGAGACCCTGGTGTAAAACTTCCACTGGGCAAAGAGTTTAGGAAGGATGACACTGTTTTAATCCAACAGATCTAGAGATCACCAAATCATGTCCCAAAGTGTCAACAATGCCTACACAGTTAGCAACAACAGAAGTTATTATTTTTATTTTTCTGGACAAGCAATTGGGCAGCTATTGCGGTTTGGCCCTTTTCTTAAACAGTAGGAAATAATCAACTCTCACTTAATCTCCAGGGAGGCAACTGCTTGCCAAAATATCATGCTAAGCTGGGATTTACTTGGTCGTAATTTTGGAATACAGCTGGCTAAGTCCACTGCATGAATCATAACTGTTGATGTGCAAAACCACGCCGGCAAGCTTGGTACCGCCGTACCAAGACAATCCTCATCACGGATAGATCAGACGGGATTTGTGAGTGCCAAGGAACCAAGTGTGTGAAGAGCTAGATTGAATAGGACAGGACACCTGTGGCTCTTGCACAATACACACAGATCTCCTGTCCCTGGTGTCAGAAGTTAGCACTCACCCCTCTCCTTGGAAAATGAGATATTTTTAGGAAATATTAAAAGGACAGAATATTTCCCCTAAAAGAGAGGCAGAAACTCACCTCCACCTTTGTCAATGGGCCATTAAGGCCTGAGCCAGTCTATTCTACCTTGTTTCCCTGAAAATAAGACAGGGTCTTATTCCCCCCGAAATAAGTGTTTGGCCTTATTTTCAGGGAGGTCTTATTATTTTTGAGGTGAAGGAGGCGGTGAGCATGGTCACTTCATGGCTGCTGCTGTGTTGCAATATTTTCTGAGAGGGCTTATTTTCAGGGGAGGGCTTATTTTCAAGGGAGGGCTTATTTTAGCACATGTACTCAAAAGTCCGATTGAGCTTATTATCCAGAGGGTCTTATTTTAGGAGAAATAGGACTCAACTTCAATCAACATTCATAAAATCTTATGGGGGTTTCCCTCCCCTGGAACACAACATGACACAACTCCATCCCAACCATAAAATGAGAACTATCCCTTATTTTAAAAAGGGGTCCTGTGGTTAGGAAGCAGGGCGGTAACCAATGTTAAAAGAAGTCCTTGACGTACAACCATATTTCAGCCCAGAGTAATGGTTGCAAGTCGTGATCATTAAACGGGTCACCCTGCGAGTGTACCCAATTTAATGATCTTTTTACCGTGGATGTTGAGTGACTGTGGCAATTGTTAAGTGACTGCAGCGGTCATTAAGGGAATCCTTTATACGCAATGGGCATTTGTTCTTGTTTTTTGTTTTGCTGGACAATGGCAGTAAAATGCCAGAAAGCAGCCCCCCCCCAAAAAAAACCACCACTTAAAATTGTGGTCACGGGACCATGGGATGCTTCAAACAGCCATGATGAATGTGAAGCTGGTTTACAAGGACCCAAAATGTGATCACACAACTGGAAAGGGGGGGGGGAGTGTCTGTGGGAACTTGAAAAACTGGTCGTAAGTAGTTCTGGGAGGTCCATTGTAACTTTGAATGGCCATTAAATGACGGTTTGTTGTGCTGGGACAACCTGTAGCATCTCAGGCTGGCAGTTGCTTCAAGAGTCAAATCGGTTCTTAACCTAATCAGGGGAGGAACAGAGGATCTGGTTTTTAAGCCCTGCTGAAGTCAGTTGTGAGTCCCTTGGACTGCAAGGCGATCCAACCGGTCAGTCCTAGAGGAGATCAACTCTGACTGCTCTTTAGAAGGCCAGATCCTGAAGAGGAAACTCAAAGACTTTGGCCACCTAATGAGAAGGAAGGATTCACTGGAGAAGAGCCTCATGCTGGGAACGATGGAGGGCAAAAAAAGAAGGGGATGGCAGAGAAGGAGGTGGCTGGATGGAGTCACCAAAGCAGTCGGCATGAGCTTGAATGGACTCCAGAGGATGGTAGAAGACAGGAAAGCCTGGAGGAACGTTGTCCATGGGGTCACGATGGGTCGGACACGACTTCGCAACTAACAACAACAACAACGAAGTCAGTTGCTAGTTCACTGTTTATCTTTCCTTTATTACAACCAAGATAGTCCTTGAGTTACGACCATGATGGAGCCCGAAATTTCTGTTGTTCACTTGAGTCATTTGCTAAATGAGTTTGGCCCCATTTTCTCACCTCAGTTGTTAAGTGAATCACTGCAATTAATAAGTCAGTAGCCTGGTTGTTAAGTGAATCCGGTTTCCCCCACTGACTTCGCTTGTCAGAAGGTCGCAAAAGGGGATCACGAGACCCCAGGACACAGCAAAGGTCATAGCTATGAACCTGTTGCCTAGCATCTGAATTTTGATCACATGATCACGGGGATGCAGCAAAAGTCGTAACTATGAAAAATAGTCATAAGTCACAGTTTTCAGTGCCGTCATAACATCAGAACAGTCAACTAACTGAACTGTGGTAAATCAAGAATTACCTATACACCGTGTTTAATTTTAAGTGCATTCTATAAACTTCAGTTCTTCAGTTTCCCAGAAATTTTGCAACAAATTGGAAACAACTTAAAGCTCTTTTTCTGGGCGTAGCTTAAGAAAAATTGTTTTTGACTGCTTGTTTTTTTTAAAAATGGCTTTGTTAACAATAACAAACAGCAGTTCCAGACAAATAAGTTAACACCGCATTGTTCCTTCTTTTTTTATACCAGTCATGCAAAAGGAAATGCTGGAGGGTAAGAAAGTATTTGCTTGTTTAAGGAAGTGTTTGTCTTTTAAGTAACCAGAGCTCAGCTGATTACTTAGCCTTCGTCCTCTACCAATCCATATAACTTTTTGCAAAGGACCAGAATTACAGGAATTCTCATATTCCTTTTTTAAAAAAATATTTAAAAGAAAAATAGGCCAGGAGACAGTTAAGAGATAACAGGAGCAAAACCTGAAAATAAGGATCCTAGGTGAGCTTTAAAGAAACAGGCCCTCAGTTCATTTAATGACCATTCAAAGTGACGACAGCACTGAAAAAAAAAGCTTACGATCGTTTTTCACACTTATGATGGTTGCAAGTATCCCCCGCGATCAGATGATCGAAATTCAGATGCTTGGCAACTGCTTCATACTTACGATGGTTGCAGCGTCCCGGGGGTTATGTGATCCCCTTTTGCGACCTCCTAACAAGCAAAGTCAAGGAGGAAGCCAGGTTCACTTAACAACCGAATGACATCAGTGTTTCTCAACCTTGTCAACTTGAAAATGTCTGGACTTCAACTCCCAGAATTCCCCAGCCAGCATTCGCTGGCTGGGGAATTCTGGGAGTTGAAGTCCAGACATCTTCAAGTTGACAAGGTTGAGAAACACTAACTTAGCGGCTACACTGAATGGTTTAACTTTGGCAAGAAAAGTCGTAAAATGGGGCAAAACTCACAACAAATCTCTCATTTAAAGACAGACATTTTGGGCTCTATTGGGGTCATAAGTCGAGAACTACCTGCATTAAGAGCGATTATGACATCACACACACAGCTTCCTCTTCCAAGAACTCAAAACACATCCCATCGGATCCAAATCATCTTTTTCCTCAGCAAGCTTGGTTAACCTGTTCTAAAACTTAGTTACAAAGAGACTAATATAAGCATTAAAGGTAAAGGTTACCCTTGCACATATGTGCTAGTTGTTCCTGACTCTAGGGGGCGCTGCTTGTTCCCAACTCTAGGGGGCAGTGCTTGTTCCCGACTCTAGGGGGCAGTGCTCATCTCCGTTTCAAAGCCGAAGAGCCAGTGCTGTCCGAAGATGTCTCCATGGTCATGTGGCCGGCATGACTACGGTAAACGGCGAAGGGGCACAGAGTTCTATTACCTTCCAAACAAAGGTGGTCCCTATTTTTTCTACTAGCATTTTTACATGCTTTCGAACTGCTAGGCTGTCAGAAGCTGGGACAAGTAACAGGAGCTCCCTCCATTACGCAGCGCTAGGGATTCGAACCGCTGAACTGCCGACCTTCTGATCAACAAGTTCAGCGTCTTAGCCACTGAGCCACTTTGTAACTCAGTTACAAAGAGACTAAGGTCACCATTAGCTACAGCCAATCTAGACCAATCTTAACCTTGGCAGCTTTAAGGGCTATGGAACTTCAACTCCCAGAATTCCCGACAAACTCATGCAACTCATTTGAAAAGGGCACCTATGGGCACCCAGCAATGCTATACTTGTTCTGAAAAGAGCGAGAGAGACTTGAGACCATCCGTGCTTCTCAAACTTGGCAACGTTTAAATCTTAAAGACTGATAAAGTCGAAGTGCGGACTTCAACTCCCAGAATTCCCTTCGTGTTATTGCAAAAAGGTAAGCTTTATTCAGAACAGCTTATAACCCGGCTGTCAAACTCCCGGCCCACGCCCAGGTTAGCGAAATTCCTGATATGTCACGTGACGACACCGTGATGAGTTTGACACCCCTAGCTTACCTCTCCCAACACTACCTCCAACACCATACCAAATCAACATCTGCCTATCCCAGCTCCTTGGGAAGCACTTGAGAGGTGGATAAAAAAAATCTGAACATCTGCCTGTGTGCTGAACCATTAATAATTAATAAGGCGATTCTTAACGATGCTTAATAAGGCATTTATTAATTGAAAGCCGTCCAGAGGCATTGGGAGTGAGTTGGGCAGATATATATGCCCAAATATTTCATAAATAAATAAACTCTGAGCAAGGTTTGTTTTAATAGGTTATGTGTGAACCCAACCAGTTGGGTTTTATGTTAACAAGTCTGGTGATGCAAACCACGACTTAGGCCAGTGATTCTTAGCCTTGATTAAGAGGGGTGTAGACCTCAATGCCCAGAATTTCCGTTTCACTCACGCTGGCAGGGGGATTCTGGGAGTTGACATCCTTCCATTTTAAAGCTGCCAAGGTCTCTAAAACACCCTTCCCCCTCCCCCCCAAAAAAAACCTGGTCTAGACATTTTGCAAATGAAGGATACCAGGACCTTTAAATAGCTGAGAAAATTCTCATCTGCCATTCCCCAAAGCATGACACAGCCAAGCAAGAGAGATTGAAATGCTGATTTAGTAAAAGGCAACTTTTTAGCGGCTTTGAATCATTGTCAATTCCTGGCAACTGCCAGTTCTTGGCAAGAGTTCAGAAGCACTTTGCCGTAACCATCTTCCTAAGGCTGAGAGAATGACTAGCCCAAGAGGGTTGGAAAGGACCTAAGAGGTCTTCTAGTCCAACCCCTGCTCAAGCAGGAGATCCTAGACCATTCAAGACAAATGGGTGTCTAGTCTTCTTCTTGTGAGTGTTGGAGCATCCACAACTTCTGAAGGCAAGCTGTTCCATGGATTAATTGTCTCACCATCAGGAAATTTCTCCTTAGTTCTAGATTGGATCTCTCATTAATGATCTTCCAGCCATTACTTCTTCTCCTGCCTTCAGGTGCCTTAGAGAATAGGTCAACGCCTTCCTCTCTGTGGGGCAGCTCGTCAAATACTGGAAGACTAGAACACACAAAATCCTGGTTTATAGCCTGGTGCTATAACCACTAGACCAGGGGTGTCAAACTCAAGGCCCAGGGGCCAGATCCAGCCCACGGGGGCCTTAGATCTGGCCTATGGGACCTCCCTGGAACAGCGAAGGACCGTCCCACATGTCCCTGCTGGTGAAAATGGCCACACACAGACCTCCCAAGCTCCATTTTCGCTGACAGAGGGTTGCAGGAGGACGTGGCAGCCGGAAACGGAGCTTAGGAGCCTGTTTTCGCTGGCAGTGCTCAGGCAACAACTGGCACCCCCAACATGAGTGACATCGAGCTGACCACGCCCACCCTGGCCATGCCAACCCCGCTCACCCAAGGTCAAACACAACCCTGATGCGGCCCTCAATGAAATCAAGTTTGACACTCCTGCACTTGACTAAACTGCTCTAAGAGAATCAATTTCCACTTCACATCCCACACAAAAGACTTTTCCCTTATCCACTGGAAATAGTCAAAGGTATAATGCAAGTTCGAGGGAGACAGTGGCTCAGTGGCTAAGACGCTCAGCTTGTCGATCAGAAAAGTCGGCAGTTCGGTGTTTTGAATCCCTAGCACCGCGTAACAGAGTGAGCTCCCATTACTTGTCCCAGCTTCTGCCAACCTAGCAGTTTGAAAGCATGTAAAAAATGCAAGTAGAAAAATAGGGACCACCTTTGGTGGGAAGGGAACAGCGTTTCGTGCGCCTTCGGCATTTAGTCATGCCGGCTACATGACTACAGAGACGTCTTCGGACAGCGCTGACTCTTCGGCTTTGAAACGAAGATGAGCACCGCCCCCTAGAGTCAGGAACGACTAGCATTTATGTGCAAGGGGAACCTTTACCTTTACCTTTATAAGGCAAGTCCTCAGCTCGAAACAAAGCTACTAAAAGTCGAAGGCTGACCATTCTATAACCCTGTCTTTCTACTCTCTCAAAGCCCTTTTATTTATTACTAATATTTTCTACCGACTTATAGGGTTGACAAAGCCATGCACAATTAAAAACAAAAAAACAAAACCACCCAGCCCTTAGCCAGCCATAAAACCACCTTTCCAAAATGAAAAGTCACAGCCATCAAAACACAAGAGATGATTTCAAAGGGCAGTCTGGGGAGGGGGAAAAATAAATCCCCGAACTTTGTTTTTTCCCCATCACAAACAACAAGGGACGCCGGGACGCCGTTCCCTCAACAAGAAGAGAGGACCTCTTCAAAAACCTCTCAAGCCTTCCTCTCCAAGGTGAGGGGAGGGAAGAGCGAAGTCTGGGCCTGGGCAGGGGAGGATGGGCATTGTGGTGCAAAAAGAAAAAAATAAGCACCGTATCCCAGCAGGAAGAGAAGGCAAAAAAAATTTGGCCTCCCGAGAGAGGGAGAAAAATCAGGGCAGTCCTTACCTGCTCCCCCTTTGCAAGGCGATGCTCTGGACTGCAGGGACCCCCAAAATCAGTCAGGGCTCTCTTGCACCCCTATCCCCAACTCACAGAGACCTGGGGGGGGCTTCAACTGTCTGAAGAGCCCCCAAAAGGCAGAAGCTGGAATCCCCTTCCAGCAGGACCGGCGACCCCCGGAGGCCCCTCCTTGCTCCAAGACGACCACCCCGCGTTCCGCCCACCGCCGGCTGATGGCTTAGGGGACCCCCAAATCATCCGGCCGCTCGCCCCTCGTCCTGCCCAAGGCCGGGCCGGCTCACCCCTCTCTGGAGCCAGGGACGGAGCCGAGCCGCCCGGTTGGGAGCGAGGAAGGCAAGCTGCGAGGGCTCCTTGGCTGTTGTCTCTTTGCAAAGCGCAGGCAACTGCGTTGCACCCGGCTGCGGCAGAAACCATCATTCGGGGCTTAAAGAAGCAAGCCAGGTTTGTTGGCCAAGCCAACCCTTAGCCCGGAATCCATCCATCTAGCCATCCATTCACCCACCTGGTCGGTCCCCTCCCCTCCCGGGGGATGATGATGATGATGATGCTCCGGCGGCGTCTGCTCCTTCCTTTCTCCCTCCAGCCAGCCAGCCGCCCTCCAAGGACGGCCGGCCGGCTAATCCGCCTCCGACCTGCCGCCACCGACTCCGGGCGGCAAAACAGCCTGGCCAGGCCCGCTGGCTTCTTTTTTTTCCCCTCCGCAGCTGGACACCCGCTGACTCCGCCCCTGTGGGGGCGTGTCCCTTGAGCCCCGCCCCCGTCCCTCCTTGCGGCGGGGAAGCGCTTTGTCTCCTCCGGACGCTGATCGCGAGTCGTCTGACCGGGAATAGAGGACTGTAGCCGCGTGGGGCGCTGAAGCCTCCGACGGGCTTCAGACCGTCTGGCAGCAGCGGGAGGGAAGGGATATTTTATTTTATTTTATTATTTATTATTTTGTTATTTTATTTCATTATTTTATTTTATTATTTTATTTTATTTTATTTTTTATTTCATTTTTTTTCATTTTTTATTTCATTTTTTATTTTATTTTATTTACACATTTATGTCATCTCTGCAGCACTTCTACATCTTTTACATATCCATTGTGTTTCTCTTCTCTGTACGTATATATCCAATATGTCTATATCTATATACGTTTTACATCTTTTTTTTCCTCCACTAATTCAATACATTACAATACTTCTATACATTACATATTTTTATATACATTCGATTTTCTTATATTTCCTATTTCCATACTATGTTTAATCTACAATCAATCCTCTTGTTAATCCTGTGGTTTTGTATTTCTTTTGTAGTTTCTTGCTCTTTTTTTCTTTCCTTTATTACTTTCCTATTTTTTTTTCCTCTTTCCTCTAGCCAATTATACCAGAAGTCCCATACTGAATAGATGGATTCCAGGCGAATGCATCCTTCGGGTTGGTTTGGGCAATAAATCATTAATTTATAATAAGGGTTTATAATAATGGTATAATAAACCTCCTTTCATTTTTATGTATTTATTCATCCAGCATGAATTAGATAACAGATATAAGTATAAACATGATTTTGGATACATAAAATGGATACGAATAAAAAAAGGAACATTAGGACAGGGAAGGTAGGCATGCTGGTGCGCTTATGCGCACCCCTTAAAGGCCTCTTGACTTTGCTGATCAAGAAAGTCTCAAAAGAAATGTGAGTCAGTTGCCAAGCATTCGAATTTTGGTCATGTAATGCTGCAATGGTCATAAAGTGTGTAAAACAGTCTTGTAAATGTGACTTGCCCAGCAATGGAAATTCTGCACCCAATTCTGGATGTAAATCGAGGACTGCCTTTCATGGTCACCTCCTCTCTTTTTTTTCTTAAAGGCCTTGGAAGGAAGCCTCCAATGATGATGTCTGAAACGCTGTAGGGTTTCCTGCCTAGGCAGGGGGTTGGACTGGAAGACCTCCAAGGTCCCTTCCAACTCTGCTGTTGTATTGTATTGTATTGATGTCACTGGCCACATAGACTTTTAGGACAAATCCTTGCTCAGAAAAACACTCAAAGCAGTAAATGCTACTTACCTGGAAGGAATCAACCTGTTGTAATAGCTACTGGAATTAACTGACATTTTCAAGCAGTCATTGAAGGGAGCAGACCACGAGTGACTGTGGTCATCAGGTCCAGCCATTTTCTATTAATATTAACTTAAGCTGGTGAATGATTCCCTCTTTGCTACATAATACTGCATGTCACATTTTGTAATGGGCCTTCTTCCTCCTTTAGTCGTATGTCTGTTGGTGAGGATTACTGCTCTGTGTTTGCTTTCTGCCTTAGATGCTAGACACCTTCAAAGGGGCATCTCTCTGAACCGGTATAGTTACTCATTGACCAACAAAGCAAACCAGCATGGATTAATCGGCTAACTTCACAGACTCCTCCATGACATTTGACAGTCGGAAGGAACTGGGAAGAAACCAGATAGAACTGCAATGCTGGGTAGCAGTAAATACAGTCAGTGGAAATCATTCCAAGCTAGGATGGTTTAAAACAAGGCAATAAACACGTGATCGTTCCATTGAATCCCTGTTGAGGAAGTAGTTAGATTTAAGGAGATAATGAAAAGAATGAAAGGATCTCAGAATTTAGACGAAACAGACGCCACACTTTCTGGTTTGATAAAGACTTGGTAGTTAAAGTGTTATAACTGATCAGGAGCAAACATTAAGTCCAACCTTGGCAACTTTAAGACCTGTGGACTTCAACTCCTAGAAATTCCCCATCCAGCATGTGGAATTCCCCATGCACCTGTGGACGTCAGTTCCCCAAATTCCCCATTCAGTATTGTTGGCTAAGGAAATTCTGGGAATTGAAGTTCACAGGTCTTAAAATTGCCAAAATTGGACACCCTTCACTTAAATTCTCTTAGCTGACACAAATCCTGGAATATCTAGGAAGATAGCCAATTTCATCAGTGCAATTATTATTTTTATTAGGAGATTAACTATTTATAGCCCTTACTACAATACATCTAATGCTGTTGTATTTATCCTTCCTATACCATAAATAAGAATAGGCAATTTGGAAAAATAAAAATTCTAAAGTATTCATGTTATTTAATCTGCTATCTACAGATCTTGCTATGTTGTCATTAGGGGTATGTTTCATTTTAATGTATGTTTCTATAGTTTCATGTTCTTAATTATGTACCTGAATTCTTGTTGCTCGATCTCAGATCTCAGCAACAGAATTCCACAATCTTATCAATGCAGAAAATAAAATATATTCTGATTCGTTGAGAGAGAAATATTCCTCCAGGGTCATTTGTAATATCACCTTCATGTCATCTGCATCACCATATCTGTCTGGTTTGGCTCTGCAACCCAACAAGGCAGACACAGACTTCAGAGGATAATTAGAACTGCAGAAAAAACAATGGGTGCCACCCTGCCTTCCATTGGGGACCTGTCCACTGCACGAGTCAAAAAGAGGGCTGTGAAAATATCTACAAGACCCCTCACATCCTGGACATAAATTGTTTCAACTCCTACACTCAAAAGGATGCCATAGGGCACAGCACACCAGAACAACAAGACACAAGGACAGTTTTTTTTTTCTCAATGCCATCACTCTGCTTAACAACTAATTCCCACAACACTGTCAAATTATTTATTAAGACTGTATTACTATTATTCTTTTCATCCTTCCTAGTACCTATCTCCTCCCACTTATGACTATAACCATGTTGCTTGTATTTTTAACATTTATATTGTTTTATTTGTTTCCAAGTATAATTTGATTGCTTATTAGTAACCTATGACTATCACTGTGTTGTATCTTATGATTCTTGATGAATGTATTCTATTTTATTTCTCTTTATGTACAATGAGAACATATGCACCAAAGACAAATTCCTTGTGTGTATTGGCCAAATACACTTGGCCAATAAAGAATTATATTCTATTTTTTCTAAACCATCAAGGACTTATATTTTGTATCCCTCAAATATAATGGCCCCAGAGTAGGGTGGGAATAGGGGTTTTCCAGTACCCTTCCCCTGACACGCTCACCAAACTGGTAGTAAAAGAAATTGAATTTCCTCACTGAAAGACTCCCTGGAGAAAAGCCTAATGCTGGGAAAGATTGAGGGCAAAAGAAGAAGGAGATGACAGAGAAGGAGGTGGCTGGATGGAGTCACTGAAGCAGCCGGCGTGAGCTTAAATGGACTCCAGAGGATGGTAGAGGACAGGAAGGCCTGGAGGAACGTTGTCCATGGGGTCACGAGTCAGACACGACTTCGCAACTAACAACTATATGTAATTGAGCAGGTTGAGCTAAACATTACACTAATATTCAAATCCCTCTGTTAACCATCTGTTATTGTATTTAGCTTGCAGAAAGTCCACAAATGGTTTCCAATATCTTATAAAGCTGTCTAGTCCATTATCTCTAATCAAAGCATTTAATTTTCTCATCTCTGCTAATTCAGTCAATTTTAAAATCCAGTCGGCATCCCTTTTTCTTTTCAAGTACAATCCCCACAGCTATCACCGTGCAAACAGATATCATTCCAAATTGTTATAAAATTGTCTTGCCAATCATACCGAAAAGAAAAGCTTCCAGTTTCATTCATATTTGCATTTGAAATATTTTTTGCCTAAAGGACTTTCTAATTTTTCCCCCTTTCTCCTCTTGTATCCTCTTGGAATTCTGCCAAATGACTTTTGAGCCACAATTAATAAAGTCTTCCCTCCGTAAATTCTGGATCTGCTCTCCTTGTTTTCTCTGTGGTGAAGTAAAAAATGAGGGAATTCTTATTGCTTGGCAAAGAAGCCCACCTCCATCCATGCATTTTATCAAGCCATAGAGCCTCTGCATAAGGAAAAAACATCCATGCTACAATCGTTCTCTCATTACACCCTCCACATGTGCAGCTCACAATTTCCCAGCATGCTCAAAGTATTTTATTTTTAATTTCCTATCCATCATGATGCTGGCAAGAATGCAGAGAAAGGCGAAAAAGATGATTGGCGGGCTGAAGGCTAAAACATATGAAGGTTTGCAGAAATTGGGTATGTCTAGTCTAGTGAAGGGGGGACAGGGTGGCTCAGTGGCTAAGACGCTGAGCTTGTCGATCAGAAAGGTTGGCAGTTCAGTGGTTTGAATCCCTAGCGCCGCGTAACAGAAGGAGCTCCCATTACTTGTCCCAGCTTCTGCCAACCTAGCAGTTCGAAAGCACGTAAAAAATGAAGTAGAAAAATAGGAACCACCTTTGGTGGGAAGGGAACAGCGTTCCGTGCACCTTCGGCATTTAGTCATGCCGGCCACATGACCACGGAGACGTCTTCGGACAGCGCTGGCTCTTCGGCTTTGAAACGAGATGAGCACCGCCCCCTAGAGTCAGGAACAACTAGCACCTATGTGCAAGGAGAACCTTTACCTTTAAGACCAAAGGTGAAAAGAACTATGGGGTGACATGATAGCAATGTTCCAATATCTGAGGGGTTGCCACAAAAAAGAGGAGATTCACCTATTTCCCAAAGCACCAGAAGGCAAGAGATGAAACGATGGTTGAAAACAGAACAGAGAGAAGCAACTGAGAACTAAGGAGATATTTCCGGATAGTAAGAACAACCAACCCATGGAACAGCTTGACTTCAGAAGTTGTGATGCTCCAACACTAGGGGCTTTTAAGTAGGGACTTGACAACCATTTGTCTGAAGTAGTCTAGAGTCTCCTGCTTGAGCAGGGGGTTGAACTAGAAGACCTCCAAGGTCCCTTCCAACTCTGTTGTTCTGTTATTTTCCCTCTTTTCCTGCTTACATTTATAACATTCCTTTGAATTCCTCTGTGTGATGTATTTTGGGGAGCAATTAATAGCCCTGAATACTGCAGCAATATTGGGAGGAGGGCTTTTGATAACCATTGGTCCTTCCTTGGCATTCGCAATATTGTTGTTTTCCTTTGCTGTTTAATTTTTGCTTCCAGACGTCGGCTAAATTGAATGTGATGGGATCTTTGTTTGGCTGAATTGCCTAAGAAGTCTGTGTATTAAATCATTCTCAATGAGAGGCCTTTATTTTAGACCCTGCTGTGAACTCTCGAAATCTTAGATAAAAGAAACATTGCACACTGGGACAAAAACAACTCTTCTCACAATAGGAAGACATTCTTTGCTGCAGATGGGATGGCCTCCAGCTCAGCTACTTTATAACCAAACAGAACAACAGAGTTGGAAGGGACCTTGGAGGTCTTCTAGTCCAACCCCCTGCACAAGCAGGAGACTCCCATACCATTCAGTCTCTTCTTGAAAACCTCCAGTGATGGAGCAACGTCTAAGCATTCCACTGATTAACTGTTCGCTCAGGAAATGCCTCCTAATTTCTCAGTTGGTTCTCTCCTTGATTAGTTTCCATCCATTACTTCTTGATCTGACTTCTGGTGCTTTGGAGAATAGTGGACCCCCTCTTCTTGGTGGCAGCCCCTCAAATATTGGAACTCTACTATCATGTCACCCCTAGTTCTTTTATACAAAGAAGAGGGAGTCCACCTATTTTCCAAAGCACCAGAAGGCAAGCTAAGAAGCAATGGACAGAAACTAATCATGGAAAGAAGCAACCTGGAATTAAAGAGAAATCTCCTTACAATGAGAACAATTAACTAGTGGAACAGCTTGCCTCCAGAAATTGTAGGTGCTTCATCACTGGAGGCTTTTAAGAAGAGACTGGGCAGTCACTTGTCTGAGATGGAATAGGGTCTCCTGCTTGAGCAGGGGGCTGGACTGGAAGACCTCCAAGGTCCCTTCCAGCTCTATTCTATTCTAAACCCAGCCTTTGTAAGCCGTAGTTGGTACCTTAGCACAGGATGTGAAAGCAAGCATTTGTGACTTATCTACAAATTATCCTTAAAATTGGCTCACCTACAAAGCACAAAGTGACTACGAATGAATATACCAAGGGATCAAAAAGAACACAAAATACTGTACTTGCACGGAGCCTGATCAAGGCATATGTTGAAATGAATAAGAAATGTCACCGGTCAGATCTCATCTAGAACATTATGTCCAGCTTTGGATGTTTAGGAAGGGCCAAAGATATGAAGAGTCAGGGCCAAAGAAAAGAAGCAATAACAGTCACAGGCAGAGAAAACAACCTCCAGAAGGGCTCCAAGTTGGAGAAAGGAATGAACCTGCCAAGTATTTGTCACACGGAAGAGAGCAAAGCAAAGAAAGAAAATTATGAGACCAATCCATACCTAAAACCGGTTTTAGTTGCTAAAAATACCCGAAGACAGGTAAACAATGTTTTTTTAAAAAGAGCATGATTCAGGCTGACTCCATGTTCACCTCCTGTGCAAGGTAATCCTTGATTTAAGACCACAAACTGGGCCCAGAATTCCTGTCACTAAGTAAGGCAGTCGTTCAGCGAATCATGCCCAGTTTGACAAAACTTTTTTGGGGGGGGGCATCAAGTCAATTATGCAATTGTGAAATGCATCCTGCATCCTGGGAAGGTCATAAACAGCCATCAAATGACCTTGGGATGCTGCAATCATCATAGGTAAGGCCAGTTGCCAAGCACTCAAATCTTGATTAAGCCCCCAGGGGGAATGCTGCAACAGTCATAAGGGTGAGGACTCATTGCAACAGTCATAAGGGTGAGGACGTTGCAAGCCGCTTTTTTCAGCACTGTGGTAACTAGTCACTAAATGGTAAGTTGAGAACTGTCTGCATTTTCATTCCAAGGTTATTTTCACAAAGCGATTTAGTTGTGTTGCCTTCACCTAGTCTAGTGACGGCGAACCTTTTTGTAAAGGCGTGCCAAAATTGTGTGCTATGGCATGTGTGTGCCCACAATTCAATGGGACCTGCCCACCTGCACATGGGCACAAAACCCCCACCTCGCACATGTGGGCATGACACACAAACTGGCCACCCAGGGGGGAGTTTTCGCCCTCTCTAGGCTCTGGAGGCTTTCCCGAAGCCTGGGGAGAATGAAAATGGCCTCCCCCAGTCCTCTGGAGGCTCTCCGGAAGCTGGAAACTAATCGTTTCCGAACTTCCGGTTCGCCCATTGAGGCCATTTTTCACCATCTCCAGGCTCTGGTGGTTTTCCTGAAGCCTGGGGAGGCTGAAAACAGCCACCCCCGGACCTCCAGAAGGCCGAAAATGAACTGGCCGGCCCATGCTGGCGCACAGGATCTGATGGCTCGCATACCAGCAAATATGGCTCCGTGTGAATAGAATAGAATTTAGAATAGAATTGAATTTTATTATTTGTATGCCGCCCTTCTCCGGGAGGACTCAGGGTGGCGAACAATTCAAAAGGGAGAAAAGGGGAACATAAAAACGAAATACAAATAATAAAAATAGGCAACAGCCGCACAACCATACATGTCGAGAGGGGAGGGAACTCATCACTCCCAGGCCTGCCGGCAAAGCCAGGTTTTGACGGCTTTTCAGAAGGCCTGGAGAGAGGTGAGGGTCCGAATCCCTGCGGGGAGTTCATTCCAGAGGGCCGGAGCTGCCACAGAGAAGGCCCTCCCCCGGGTAATAGCCAGATGGCATTGGCTGGTAGATGGCACCCGGAGGAGGCCAACCCTGTGAGATCTAATGTGTCTGTGGGAGGTAATTGGCAGCAGGCGGTCTCTCAAGTATGCATACCATAGGTTTGCCATCACGGACCTAGACTACTAACCTGCTACATGGTTTATTGTTGGGTTAGTATTGAAGTAATACACTATTGCTTAAATGCAGGGGTATCACTTTAGGCCTGGAGGCCGGATATGGCTCACGGGGTGCTTAGATCTGGCCCGTGGGGCCATCCTGGAAAAAAGTAAAGGAGTGGCCCGTGGTGTAAAGGAGTTGGGGAGGGCACACGTGGCCCTCCTGAGCTCCACTTTTGCTGGCAGAGGGTTGCAGGAGGCTGTCGGGAGAAAACAGAGTTCGGAAGAACATTTTCTCTAGCAAAGTGCTTGGGCCACCACAGGTGCCCCCGATATGAGTGATGTAAAGCTGGCCACACCCACCCCACCCAAGTTCAAACACAACCCTGATGCGCCCCTCAATGAAATTGAGTTTGACATCCCTGCTTTAATGCATTTTTCTTTAAAAAAAAATCACCCAGGACTGCTTCCTTTTTTAAAAAAAATATTGAGGATCTCAAAACAGCTTTTGTTTGCATATCAGTATTTACCATATTGAAAATTAAAATTGCTGTCACATCTCAGGGTTGTTTGGTGGGATTTTTATCTTGTATTATTAATAGGCTGAAAATCTTTTTGATTTTGAAGACCCCTGAGAAGTTCTCCAGTTATTCCCAGAGGGACTTGGACCATATTTTAAGAAACAGTGGCTTAATATATTCAGTACACCAAATCATTGCAATTTACTAACTCTGGTGTCTAAATACAGCTGATGGGTTTCTTCAATACAGAATGAACAAACATTATGGCTCAGCAGCAAGAAGAGTGAATCCAAGCAGAATGCATGTACAAATATTTATATGTGCTTAAAGACAGCTGAAATGAATAAAAAAAAACCTACCCATCCAACAAAATTTAAATCTCAGAAAAGATCTTCCTAAATTAAAAAAAGTTGACTTTCCAGAGTCTCTAATAACCCACCTGATCTTATTGAATATTAAAAATTTTCCTTCAATAATAGCTACAGTTCACAAGATTCAATATTCTCCAAAATCTTTTCCATTTCAAATCTCTGGAGTGATACATTCCCAATGATTTAGATGTAGTTTTATAATAGTTTCCAACTGGATGGGCACCAGCAACTATTTGACGGGGGGGGTGGGGGTAATTGAATAGGAAATGACATTTTTGTAGAATCTACTTAGAGAGAATGTTAGTATAATAAAAGAAGCAAACTTTTGAGATATGCATGCCCCGATTGTTTAATTAATGGGCCTTAATGATCTTGTGAACTGAATGGACTGAATTTGCACGTCATATGTTGAAGTATTTAAGGGAAACCAGCGTCTAATAGCAACTAGCTGTTGGTTCATAGACTGCTTTTATATATCACCCAAAACTAAGAAAGTTCTGCTCATGGCCCGTGACAGAGAAATTTAAAAAAGAAAATCTACAAGGGATTGAATATTTCCCCCCACAAAATGGAATAACAGAATAACAGAGTTGGAAGGTACCTTGGAGATCTTCTAATCCAACCCACTTAAGAGTAGAGTAGAGTAGAGTAGAGTAGAGTAGAGTAGAGTAGAGTAGAGTAGAGTAGAGTAGAGTAGAGTAGAGTAGAGGAGAGGAGAGGAGAAGAGAAGAGAAGAGAAGAGAAGAGAAGAGAAGAGAAGAGAAGAGAAGAGAAGAGAAGAGAAGAGAAGAGAAGAGAAGAGAAGAGAAGAGAAGTCTGGAAGGAACCTTGGAGATCTTCTAGTCCAGCCTCCTGCTCAATCAAGAGAACCTAGGAGATGTTGAGTCCTAAATATCAATCAGAATGGACCTGGAAAGGACCTTGGAGGTCCTCTAGACCAACCCCAAGCTGGAGATCCTATACCATTTCAAACAAGTGATAGCTCAGTCTCTTCTTAAAAGCCTCCAGTGATGGAGCAGCTACAACTTCTGGTGGCAAGCTGTTCCACTGGTTAATTGTCCTCACTGTTAGAAAGTTTCTCCTTAATTCCAGGTTGCTTCTCTCTTTGATTACTTTCCAACCATTTTTTCTTGCTGAAGCAGGAGATCCCATACCATTTCAGACCAATGGTTGTCCAATCTCTTCTTAAAAGCTGGAGCAACTATAACTGTATTTCAAGAAGAGGTCAAAAGAATTTCAAATGAGGTCTTTTAACAAACATTCTTATCTTGCTCGAGATATAAATGCAAACTGGCAAGGCAATTGTTTGCAAAGAAAAAGAAAAAGAAAAAAAAAGCCTCTTCACCTAAGTAAGCATATTAAGAAGTTTCCAATTTAAGAGTTGGAAGAAATATTTTAAAAAACAACAACAACTGTATCCTGATATGAACTTTGTATCATGTTGCACCAACTTCAGAGGAGGGGAAAGGAAATGGAGAAATGGAAAAATATGTTTGCTTTGGGCTGGAGATAATGTTAATTTATGTCTTCTTAACCCACACCAAAACAGTAGCTTTAAAAGGGAACCCCTGAACTTTTAAAATCAATTTTCTTATGCCATCCCACAGGATATAAATTACAAAAGTAGCTTTTTTAGTTTCCCCAGAAATTCACAACCACTCTAGATAAGGAAAGGTTCTATATTTTGAGTTTTGTAAAGATCCAATTCTTCTGAAAAGAATGGCCTTTTCCTTCTTCTCAATCTTGTCCTCAAAAACCCAACAATGATCACGACCGAGTAGGTGTATCTCTCAGTCTCCAAGCTCAGAGATGTTCTGGGAATCACTGCTACCATATTTAACTTGCTCTGAAGCTGGAACTCACAAAATGCATAGACTTCATACTCTATGCATTTTGCATAGTCTATGCATAAACACATTGCAAAGAAAGTACACGCCATCACCTTGTCTGAGGTAAAATAGACCGGGCACTCAAACCACAGTCATCTACAATGATGAATTCCAAATTTCAAAACTCGTGCTAGCGAAGCTGGGGAAACAATGCAATTCAGTGATGAGAAAAGTAAGCTCCCTTCACATAGGCAAGAAAAAGTAAATGCACAGGTATAGAATAAGTGGAACCTGGAAAGGATGCAAAAGGACAAAATGAAATGTCGATGTCAAAACTAAAATATTTTTAAAATTATTTGAAACTAGCTGATAACCCAGCATAGCCTGGGTATGTATTTATCCCAATCCTGTATTAGTACTCCTTCTGGAGTACTGCGAAGCCGTTACCGTGGCAACTCCACCGTGCTGTACAGTAGAAGTCATTTTAAGGCACAACAGGCTGTATCTTAACAGAACTTGAATCCAAAATGCACACTATCACAGTCAAAAGTACTGTGACTTGATATATAGATATAATTCTGTCGTTTTCATTTCAGTGTCCCAGGATTCCGGAGTTATGCTGGAACACACCCACACCGAGGGTTTGTGTATATATGTGTGTGTGTGTGTGTGTGTGTGTGTGTGTTTTTCAATTGAATGGTTGATTGTTCATCAGCGAGTTGGCTACAGTGTGTTATCTTGCAGCAAGTTGGTTACCGGCCCCTCCAGCAGCCGAATCAGAGGAGGAGGCGGCGTGGGAGTCAGAGCCAGGATCAATGCAATCTGAGACTTCTGAGGGGGAAGAGGGAATGGAGCTGGCAGAGAGTGAGAGAAAGAGGTGGAGCCTGGGCCACCCATCAGCCCTCAGATGGAGAGTCAACAGCCCCCAGGTCTGGAGGTGGTTGATGAGGAAGTGGAGGAACAGCTGAGTCCAGTGCCTGACACGCAGATGCACAGAAGGCAGTGGAGAGGAGGGCAGTGGAAATCTATGCACTAGTCCTTGGGACGGAAGAGCCACCACTGCTAGTGAAGCTGCACCCTAGCTCTGGGGATAAAAGACACCGGGCAGAGATGAATAGATGTGGCAGACAATTCATCTTCCAGCCAGACCTGTTAGCCTGTGATGAGAGAAACTTTTTTGCTGGCCTGCTGGCACTCCTAATTAAAGGAATCTTTGACTTCACTTCAGAGCAGAGGTTGCTCGCACTGGTTCGTGTGAACAGGTAGTGGTAATTTGGCATGGGTCACAGAACCGACAGCGACCCAGGATGATCCCACGGTCTCCCCTCCCATTGCCAGCATTTTTTAAAGTCATTTTTCATGTTCTTTGTGCAGGCACAGAACAATCGACAGTGAACTGCGCATGCGCATGCCCCATGCATGAGGCGAACCGGTACCAACGCCGGTAGGAAACACCTCCCCTGCTTCAGAGATGCTTGGGGAGCTGGGTCAGAACAATCTCCTTCCAGTTTGGGAAAACCCAGCCAACATGAGTTGAGAATGAAAACAAGCTAGGCTAACTTCTTCATTTTTTTTATGCTTTCTCATTGGTGATTAGTCAGCTGGAAAGAAGATGGCGTTCTCTGCATCTGATGGATGTGGGCGATCACAAGCCATGCCGAAAGGATACGAGAGTTGGCCAGATATGCCAAGGGCGATTCTCCTTGGAAAGTCCCTTTGATCAAATGATCCCAGCATTCCTAAATCTAACCAGAGAATATCAGAGCTAAAAATCTTTCGTTATACATTACTCCTTCCCTCCCTTGTACACCTGCTCCACACACTACAGACCAGCTGGGGTGTGGGTGGGTGTCAAAATCTGCAAGATGAAGGGGTTTGGTGTTGCAACCAAAGGCCCATCCTTTTGCATATGGAAATTTAGCTCGCAGTAATCTAAGAAATTCCATCTTGACAGGAACAAGGTGGTTTAAGAAAATTGGACACAATCCTGCTTACCTGCCCTGGCACGAAAACAAGACTTACACATCTGCACTCAGCCACATAATATTGCCTCAAATAATATTTACACAAAATTGTTTGCTACAACGTCCTACCTGTAAATGACTACTTCAGCTTCAACCACAGTAATACATGGGCCAACAATCGATACAAAGTCAAGGTTAACCACTCCAAACTCGATTGCAGAAAATACGATTTCAGCAACAGCGTGGTCGACGCCTGGAATGCTCTACCTGACTCCCTTGTTAGTTCCTCAAACCTCCACAGCTTCAACCTTAAATTGTCTGCCTTGGACCTCATCCCATTCCTAGGAGGTCCGTAAAGGGGGCGTGCATAAGCGTGCCTACCATACTTGTCCTACTATCCCCATTTACTTGTATTCATTTCCTTTGTTCATGCCCATGTTCATACTTATTACCTGTTATCTTGTACATATTTGACAAACAAAATAATAAGTAAATAAATAGTTAACAAACAAACAATTTATTTGCTGGACTCTACAGTCTGATCTCCTACAAGTATCTGCAGAGATCAGTTCCACCTACAGGCAGAAAGGCGGGAATTGGAAATTCCACATCTGGAGGACACCAGATGTGGCACAGCTGTTTTAGAAACACCGTTTAACCAACTTGCTTTGTGCAAACATGGTTCTCCCTGTGCCAGCAATGGGTCCCTCCCCTCGCTAGGTATTTTTTTAATTTCCAGACATCTGCTGATTTTAATTTGGAATTCAGTGTGTGTGTGTGTGTGTGTGTGTGTGTGTGTGTGTGTGTGTGTGTGTGTGTGTGTGTTGACCTAATGGTGAAGAAGCTTGCCTCCCACTTGGGAAGGTGAGAGTTTGATCCTAGGCAGTGGCAGATGTTTTTCTCCCAGGGCGCAAAGAGAAAATATTTGCTGCGAACTCGGCATAGGTGTCAGGAAGGGCATCCAGTCAGCAAACGTCCAGATCTATTGTCACCCCAATTCTACCTGAAATTAAGGGATTACAGCATTGTTAAGAAAAAGAAAGTTAAATACATGAATCTACCAATAAAAGAGAAATAATACAAAACCACAGGTATTGATAGCGCCCATTAATATAATACAAACCAGTTCTGTAATGAACTGTATGAGGCAGTCTTCGTTTATAAAAATAAACACAAGTTTAGAAACCAAGATAGAATATTGGTATGACTCAAAGCCATTAAAAGGTTTTAAAAGCACTTTATTATTTGCTAATGGCATTGAAGAGGTTTTTGACTGAAATGTCAATAGGCAGTGATACTGAAATTGTTTGTACTTGTCTTGATGGAGGAGGAAGCCCTTTCTTTAGATTTCCTTTTTCATTATATTTTTCTCTGTCCTTTTATTTTTTTAAAAACATCTTTATGGGGGTTTGTCATCTTTGTATTTTTGAACAGTAATAAAATGTATTTTTAAAACATGACTTTGAAATGGAAGGCAAATCGTCGGAACTTTATTTTTCTCAGTTTAATACTTTATGAGGTAGGTAAAGCATTACTGTTTCTGTGTCCTGTAATAATACACACCCTCTCCGGCTCACCATCCTTCTCAGCATTTTTGACATTTACCCCTGATTTACTCACTTGTTAAATTTGTATCCTCCTTTCATCCAGGATCCCAGAGTGGTGCAGACGGTGGTAATGTTCTTGTAGGAGTTTACCAGGCAGAGCCTGAAGGCGGAATCAAATGTGTCATCAGTTTGAAGTCACTAGTAAGGTAAAGGTAAAGTCTCCCCTCGCACATATGTGCTAGTTGTTCCTGACTCTAGGGGGAAGTGCTCATCTCCATTTCAAAGCCGAAGAGCCAGCACTGTCCGAAGATATCTCTGTGGTCATGTGGCCGGCATGACTAAACACTGAAGGTGCACGGAATGCTGCTATCTTCCCACCAAAGGTAGTTCCTATTTTTGTACTTGCATTTTTCCGTGCTTTCGAACTGCTAGGTTGGCAGAAGCTGGAACAAGTAGTGGCAGCTTACTCCTTTATGCGGTGCTAGGGATTCGAACTGTCCAACTGCTGACCTTTTTGATCGACAAGCTGTACCACTACATCCCTTTGAAGTCACTACATTCCCACAAGAAACCTGAGTCCAGTCCCCTTTGAAGTCCATTGACTCTTATCTGGTGCCAATTCACCTTGACTGTTAGTAGATCAAATCCTTGTGCATAGCATGAAATAAACTTGTAGTACTTTTGAACTCTATCCAAGCTCTTGATTTCTTGCCCTTGACACTTGTTCCTTCCTTCTTTCTTATAGAATCACAAATATTTTCCCACTCTTTCTCGAAAACCTCCAACGATGGAGGGCTTTATTTGCTAATGCGTATTAATGAACAATTCCTAAACATTTCTGAGCCATTTGAGGATCCACCTCTTAAACAGGCCATCCATGCTTAATATTCCTATGGGTCAATGCTTTCCTGAGACCAAGATCTATTATGTCCATACCATACCCACAGTCTACTAAGAAAGTAAATGAAATAAATTAATCTAAGATGATTTGTTTCCAATAATTAGACACCAAGCTAGCTTTGATCATAGAAACATGTTTGCACCAACTGCCTTCTTTCTCAGGATCCTTTTCTTGTATAATTCTCCTTTCTTTTCTTATTTCGTCTGTCATCCTTTGAATTCCATGGCATTGTGGGGACCTTCCTCGGTATACCTGATTGGCCCTTGGGCTACGGGGGAGGGCCTGGCCCAAAGTTAACCAAGAAGTTGGTATGCTTGAAATGAGACTAGAGCCTAGGATCATCATTGCTAGCCTTTCCCCAGTATACCGCAATGACTCTTAGGCTATCATAGTAGCATACCAGAATGGGTCTATGTCAGCTTGCCACAGGACAACTTGCTGAGGGACAAGAATTACACTAATATCAAAGAAAGTGTTGTTGTTAGTTGCGAAGTCGTGGCTGACCCTTCACGATCCCATTGACAATGTTCCTCCAGGCCTTCCTGTCCTCTACCATCCTCTAGAGTCCATTTCAGCTCACACCGACTGCTTTGGTGACTCCAACCAGCCACATCATTCTCTGTCGTCCCCTTCTTCTTTTGCCCTCCATCGTTCCCAGCATGAGGCTCTTCTCCAGGGAGTCCTTCCTTCTCATTAGGTGGCCAAAGTCTTTGAGTTTCCTCTTCAGGATCTGGCCTTCTAAAGAGCAGTCAGGGTGGATCTCCTCTCCGACTGACCGGTTGGATCACCTTGCAGTCCAAGGGACTCACAGGAGTCTTCTCCAGCACCACAGTTCAAAGGTCTCAATTCTTTGGCGCTCAGCCTTTCTTAGGGTCCAACTTTCACAGCTTTATATTGCAACTGGGAAAACCATAGCCTTGACTATGCACACATTTGTTGGCAGGGGGACGTCTCTGCTTTTTAGTATGCTGTCTAGATTTGCCATAGCTTTCCTCCCCAGGTTCGAACTATTCTGTTCCTCTATTTCTATTGAAGAAAAGGTGGAACAGAATCATGAACCACGGTGGCGCAGTGGTTAGAGTGCAGTACTGCAGGCTACTTCTGCTGACTGCTGGCTACCTGCAATTTGGCAATTCAATTCTCACCAGGCTCAGCCTTCCATCCTTCTGAGGTGGGTAAAATGAGGACCCAGATTGTTGGGGGCAAGAGGCTGACTCTGCAAACTGCTTAAAGAGGGCTGTAAAAGCACTGTAAAGCGGTATATAAGTCTAAGTGCTATTGCAAAAAGGACGCCAAAGGATGAAAAATGAAATGTGAATGACAAACATTAAAATATTTTAAAAATTATTTTGGTGAGTTGACCATGGCTAGTTGGCCATAGTGACTTGGCTGCAGCAAATTGTCCCATTCCATACCAGGATATTTCCAGACAAATTATTGTGCAATGATACTGCCCCTTTTATACAATTTTACAGGTAGTCCTTGGCCTACAACCAGCTGCTTAACGATTGTTCAAAATTATGACAGACCCCTCCTGTGATTATGTGATCGCATTTTGGACACTTGGCAACCAGTTCAACATTCATCGCCATCTGCAGCAGCCTGTGGTTGTGCAAGCATGATTTATGACATTTTTTTGGTTTCTAGCATTTACATCTTGCTTCTCACAAGAAAACACTCATTGGAGGTAAATGGGTTTGCTTAATGACAGCTGCATTCTACCAATGACCGTGGTGTTTGCTTAATGACTGTTGTAAGAAATGGTTGTAACTTTTAGACACGACCACGGGGATCTATGACCAAAATTCCAGGCTCAATTGCAGTGGCAAATTAAAGACTAACTGTATTTTATCAAATTCCCCAGTGATCATACACAATATTTTTTATCCTGAAGTTTTCTTTTTAATGAATTTCTTTTTAGGAGTTTTCTTTTAATTTTAAGACCTTTTAATTAGTTATTAATAGATTTCAGAACCAGTTGGCATTTAATCTCATTTCAATTATTAAGTTTCATTTTCAGCATGCTTAAATTTTGCTGGGGGGTTCTAAAAGAACCACAGTGCAATTAACCTAGTTTGGATCCACTTATTGGATCTGGTTCGCACAACACATTATATTTGATATAGTTATTTAATCAATAAGCCTTAAACTAAATTAAAACCCAACACATTAGGATACAATGCAGTTAGTTTGGATTGGCTCAATAGCATTTAGCTGTAGTTTATGGTGTAGGATTTTTCCCAATATAGTCTAAATCTAAATTGGGGCCAGCAACCTGCAGCTCTGGAGCTGCATGTGGGTCTTTCATCCCTCTGCTGTGGCTCCCTGTCACATGTCAGCTTCACAGTTGATAGGGCTTTCAGTTAGGACAGGTAGAGGAAAAAGGATGTCACACTAGGCGGAGACTCTATGGTGGGGAAACCAGACTTCCGGTCGGCTCCAGAATTGAACGGGGGGCTTCCGATTAGGACCTTTGTGGCTCTTTGAGTGTTTAGGGTTGCCGACCCCTGATCTAAACAGACATGGTTTATTGTAGTTTATTTAGAAAAAAAAGCCTGGTTAAAGAAAGTTGGATGAATAAAATGCATGAAGGCAGTCTAGACTTTATTTTTTTTAACCGAATGATTTTTGAAATGAAAGACAGACACCAGATTGACACATGCACATTTACATTTCTTGAAAATTAACCCAGACAGTTTTAATTGCTTCTGATATAACTTGCAGGAGATCTCCTAGTACCAAACCTGCCTTCATTTTCAGTGTTTTCCCTTATTCTCTGAGCCATTGCCGACGAATAAACCCAGCTTCCACATTCCTCGTATCTGAGAAAAACCTGGATTCTGAATCTCTCTCGCCTTTGTGCCACCTTGATTTCAGGTGCGGAGAACCAAAGGTGTAATTTGCTCTGGAAGGTGGACCAACTGCCTTGCTTCTTGCTTGAAGCCATTAGCAACCTCACTTTTACTCCCAGTGGTTTACTGGCAAAGCCCTGTCCTTAAATGACTTTTTAATTCCCCACAGCTCCATAAGCCGCTTTGGCACAACGTGAAAATTTAAAACCTTGTGCTCTTCTGCCTTTGAGGAAAAACAAGAGAGCTTAGAGCCTACTCATCCCGATATCATGCCCAAAACAGCAAATCTTGATCCTTTTCCTTCAGCTTGTTCTTTTTCATCCAATCCAGGCATTTATTGACCTATTTATTTAAGAGGATGAGCATCTCTAAAAAGTAACGCAAGGCATCCCTTGGACGGATAAGGCCACGGTGTAAAACCGAATTGAGATTTAGGTTTAATTCACCGGGTTTGCTGGAGCTTTCTCAGCAAAAGGCTGCCTTTACTGCTGGATAATACAGTCACCACGGCCTCAGCAGCCTGTTCCCCCAAATTCAGACAAGTGTCAATCAAAGCCCGGGTGCGTCCAGTCAAAGTCGGGTATGACCTGATCATTTCGTAATCTGGCCTGGGTAAGAGCTGTTGGGCACGCAGGACGTCCAGGAGGTGGTTCAAGCGCCCTTCGGTCATTGAACTTAAGATGGTTTCTCGGCCCAAGGTGAGGATGGAGCAGTTCTTTGTTTTGCAGGTAGGACCTAAAAGGCAGGGGAGCAAAGATTGTGAGAATGCAAACATGAGACATTTCTGAGGTCTGAGCCGCGGTGGCTCAGTAGTTAAGAGTGCGGTCTTGCAGGCTACTTCTGCTGACTGCCAGCAGTTTGGCAGTTCGATTCTCACCAGCTCAAGATTGACTCAGCCTTCCAGATTGTTGGGGGCTATATGCTGACTCTGTAAACCACTTAGAGAGGGCTGTAAAGCCTTATACTGATATAAGTCTAATTGCTATTGCCCTTCCTTCCTTCCTTCCTTCCTTCCTTCCTTCCTTCCTTCCTTCCTTCCTTCCTTCCTTCCTTCCTTCCTTCCATCCATCCATCCATCCATCCATCCATCCATCCATCCATCCCTCCATGAGACACAGTGGTCAGAATGCAGTACTGCAGGCTGACTTTGCCCACTGCCAGGAGTTCAATTCTGACCAAGTTCAAGGTTGACTCAGTCTTCCAACCTTCCAGATTGTGGGAGATAATATGCTGACTGTAAATCGCTTAAGAGGGCTGTAAAGCACTATGAAGCGGTATAGATTTATGCTATTGCTTTTGCTTTTTCCTGGTTCATTCATAAACCATTTGCTGTTTGTTGCAACTGGAATTGGCAACTGGGAAGGAACATCTCTTCCCTGGACAGTTCATCACTGAAAGACACCCCCCCCCCTCAAAATAAAGAGACGATGATAACATTTTAATCACATCTTTTCATATAAAAGCAAACAACCCTAATAGCCTTGCCTCATACATGTCTATGGAGCAGTGGTGGGATTCTTTTTTTTTTTTACTACCGGCTCTGTGGGTGTGGCTTGGTTTGCATGGCTTGGTGGGTGTGGCTTGGTGGGCATGGTAGGGGAAGGTTACTGCAAAATCCCCATTTCCTCCCCACTCCAGGGGAAGGATACTGCAAAATGCCCATTCCCTCCCAATCAGCTGGGACTCGAGGACAGAGAATAAATGGGGGCAGGGCCAGTCCGAGGTGGTATTTACCAGTTTGCTAAACTACTCAAAATTTCCGCTATTGGTTCTCCAGAACTGGTCAGAACCTGCTGAATACCACCTCTGCTATGGAGATTCTCAATCATCCAGGTCATGGTTGGGCCAGAGGTGTTTTTCCAAAACATTTTGCTTCTCATCAAAGACGTTTCTTCAGTTCCAAACTGAAGAAGCTTCTTGGATGAGAAGAGAAACTCTTTCAAGGAAAAAAACAAGAAAGTCCAGTTGCCTTTTGGAAAAGCACCTTTGAGTCTTCCTCCTACAATATTTTGTATGTACGCAGCTCTTTTATATGGGATTCTAAGCTGGGCTTTTATCCAAAATTTGTTGAATAGATCACACCTGCCTGGGCTTTACACACATTGAGCTATAAATTATGATTTATAAATCACCCTGAGGTTGTGCAATATGTTTAAGTCACAACTATTATGATTTAGCACACTGGAAAGCAAGCAAAATAAAATAAGTATTACGCTGCCGGTGTTTCTCTTAATGAATGAATTAAAGTGGAATGCACAACTGTTCCTATCCACAATCCTGGTTTAATTTTAATTCTCACCTGTTAATGTGCTGTTGGGCCAATTGTGTGGACAGTTTTTGCAACAAGTTGGTTCTCCCACTGTTTGTGGAAACGGAGGCTGATAACGTTTGGACTCATCGTTGAAGGGCCTAGTTTTATTGTTGCTTATCTTTGAATGGGGTGGAAGAACAATGGATGGAAGACTTGATCCATTGCTGGCACTTATAGATGGATCTGCATGAAAGAATGCCAAACAACAAATGAAGTGTTGAGACGGACACACAAATTGTTTTATTGGTCATATCATAAATGGTAGAACATCCATTCAGTTCAGTCCATACCAAATAAGAAATACATTGCATAGAGTTTTGTTTGTTTGTTTAGATTTACAATCGATCAAAGATCGTCGGCTTCCACAATATGTGACCGAACAATTGGAACATTCATGGTATAACTAAAAGATGGGAGTACCAGACCATCTTATTTGTCTCTTGATGCAGTTCAAGAAGCAACAGTGAGAACTGGACACAGAATCACTGATTGGTTCAAAATTGGGAAAGGAGTCTGGCAAGGCTGTATACTGTTGCCCTGCCTTTTTAACATATGCAGAGAACACAAGAAAGGCGGAGCTAGATGAATCACGAGTTGGAATTAAGATTGCCGAAACAAATAACAATAACTTCAGATATGCAGATGATATCACTCTAATGGCAGAAAGTGAAGAGGAACTAAAGGCCTCAATGCGGGTGAAGAAGGAGAGTGCAAAAGTTGGCTTGAAACTCAACATTAGGAAAACTAAGATCACGGCATCCATCCCTCTCAATTCCTGGCAAATAGATGAGGAAGAAATGGAGGTAGTGACAGATTTTATTTTCCTGGGCTCCAAGATAGACAGCATACTAAAAAGCAGTGATATCACCCTGCCAACAAAAGTGCGTATAGTGAAGGCTCTGGTTTTCCCAGTTGCAATGTATGGCTGTGAAAGTTGGACCATAAGGAAGGCTGAGTGCCAAAGAATGGAGGCCTTTGAACTCTGGTGCTGGAGACGATTCCTGTGAGACCTTTGGACTGCAAGGCGATCCAACTGGTCAGTCTTAGAGATCAATCCTGACTCCTCTTTAGAAGGCCAGATCCTGAAGAGGAAACTCAAATGCTCTAGCCACCTAATGAGAAGGAAAAACTCACTAGAGAAGAGCCTAATGCTGGGAAAGATTGAGGGCAAAAGAAGCAGGAGACGACAAAGAATGAGGTGGCTGGATGGAGTCACCGAAGCAGTTGGTGTGAGCTTAAATGGACTCCAGAGGTTGATAGGGGACAGGAAGGTCTGGAGGAATGTTCTCCATGGGGTCGCGGCTTCACAACTAACAACATCATAATGAAAAGATCATAACATCAGAATCACAATTGAGAAAATAAAAATCAAGAAAGGGATGAAGGAATAGTGATAAAATACAGATGAAATTAGTTTACTAAATAAAGGAGGAAGAGGAGGAATGTTGATGCAGCTTCAAAACTTTTCTCAATGTGAAAGTCTCAAACTTTTGATTCTCGTCCCAGAATCATATGCTACCCAGTGAAGGTCAGTTCTTATAGTCTCCTGACCATCGTAGGGCCATAATATTATGATGCCAGATTGTGATAAAAATTGGTTGTTGCCATTGGCAGGGAATTTCTGTGCAGAACCTAGCCCTTGTACTATAGAAACTGTTTGCCCTTGGGGTATCTCTGCTTGTAAGAGATTTGGGTGTCATCTAGCTGTATGTATGTTTTTATGCTTTTAAATCTGTTTGCTTGAGTTTATACCAAAGCTAAAGTCTCTTTCTTCGCTGATATACTTATTGTCTCTAGATATAAAAGAGCCAATTCCCTGGGCCCCTGATCACTGTCTGACCCTTGGCAGAACTGATGAATTTGTAACGAATTATGACAATAGCGATAAAGTTCTACAACTAAATCTAACATGTTTTTTTTAAATCCATATAATATTAATCCACAACTAGATTAAAATTGTTTATTCCAGGGGTAGGCTACTATGCCAACTTTACGACCTGTGGACTTTAACTCCCAGAATTCCATGGTGGCTCAGGAATTCTGGGAATTGAAGTCCACAGAGCATAAAATTGCCCACTCCTGGTATATTCCATTCTTTCTCTTCAGCACCTGAGCCAATTTCCTTCCAGCTCACGGGCTGGACAGAAGAAACCACTCAAAACAAGATGTTCAGCTTCAACAAATCTGGCAGGCAATCTATTTGCATTCTGTAGGAAACTTCTCCGCCAAACTCCTGAACTTTTACCTACTATTCAAGCCCTGAAGGGGGAAAGCTGGATAAACAGAGTTGCATTTTTGCAAAAAGAAGACAAAAGGAACCTACAAGATTATATCACTATCCCCTGTTCTTCTGCAGAGAACCAGTTCTAGGCAGGGACCTGGATGGGTATTGGAAACCTCATTTTAACTGGATGTGAGGCATGTCTATTATTCACAAATATCCATTAAATGCAAAAGAACAAAACGAGGGCACTTTATTCTCTAAGTATTATGGTATCATTGTACAACTGACGTCACTTGTGCCAATTTGCATCATTGGTAGGGTGATGTTTACATCAGTTGGATAATTGATATCATACTCAGGAAGACAGTTAATGGACATAGAGGACTTAAATCAGCATGAAACTTGGTCTGTTGAATGCAGAATAACAGAGTTGGAAGGTGGAAATCTAAGAGGTCTAGTCCCAACCCTACTCAAGCAGGAGACTCTACACCATTCTGGAGAACTGGTTGTCCAAGTCTATTAAATCAAGGCCTAACCAATTGACCTTTCATTCTAGTTTGACTTCAGGCCTGCCACACTTTCTATCGTGGGAAACTGGGAGGGAGGATTACGTGGAGTTGGGTAATGTGTAGCCATAATAACGTTTTTCTCTGAAAGTCAAGGTCGACTTTGTCTCTGCACCTGGCCGGATCTGTATGGGAGGAATCTGTCTTCGTGGCAGTGAACAGACTGGACCATGTGATGAAATTGTGGGTGTTGGAGCAGGATTGTGAACTTTCAACTGGGTGGGGAAAACCGGGAAGCTTTCAGATTTGGGTTTTCCCAGATGTGCCAACATGGCTCTCTTAATAAATTGGAACTTTGAGGAATCCTTTGCCTCGGACTCTGATTTTATATTGGATGCTATTTGGAACCCCGACATATAGTGTGTGTACAAAAAGCTCCCATATCTTTGTTTTTCATTTTTCAATTATTTTTTTCCCTTTTCTGTTCTGTTTCAGAAAAATCCACATACACGCACAACTTAATTCTCAAATCTATTTCTCCCCTATACATACATACATACATACATACATACATACATACATACATACATACGAACGTACTTCTATGACCCTTTGTGGCGCAGTGGTCAGAGTGCATTACGGCTACTTCTGCTGACTGCTGGCTGCCTGTAATTTGGTAAATCAAATCTCACCAGGCTCAAGGTTGACTCAGCCTTCTATCCTTCCGAGGTGGGTAAAATGAGGACCCAGATTGTTGGGGAAAAGAGACTGACTCTGTAAACTGTTTAGAGAGGACTGTAAGACACTGTGAAGTAGTATATAAGTCTAAGTGCTATTGCTATATGTATAGGTATTAAAAGCTCCCATATCTTTGTTGTTTTTCCTTTTTTAATCATTTTTCCCCCTTTTCTGTTCTGTTTCGGAAAACTCCTCATACACGCATAGCTTAATTCTCAAATCTATTTCCCCCTATACGTAACATTAGAAAAATACCTTGAGGTTTCAGATTAAGTTCTTTGAATTTTTATTTTCATCAGATTTTCTAATGTCTTGGAAGCAGCAGTCCAACCCATACATGCACATGGAATCAGCAAAGTGTTTTTTTAACAAGTGTTGAGGAGATTTCCTGAGTGTGCTTTTCTACACCTATATACACAAAAATGAGGTGTTTCCGATCTAATCTTAAAAACAGAGTAGAGGAGAAATCAGACGGAAAGCCACTCTGGGATGACCTTCAAACCCCAGTTTTGTTTGTTCAGACTTGTTTTACATCCTGCTGACATGTGACAACCTTGTTAGAAAAATAACTTATAGGACAGGCAGACAAGCTTCAACTATCCACCTGTGGATCAGCTGAACTCACTTAAGTTCAACAGCAGCACAGCCAACTAAAGAAGAACATTAAGTATTAACCCCCAAAGGAAGGATGTGGTAGATCATGATTATTCTTCAGAGAATGAAACATTATACTTTTGGGGATCTTGATTTCTGGGTATGTCTTTATGGAGACTCTCAAATAGCCAGGTGTTCTGACCTTGGCTTCCCCAAAAGCAAGAGGCAGATTCCTGGTCCAGACAAAACCCCTTTTGTTAAACAAATGTGAATTCCTCTCATTCACATTCAGCCAAGACCTGGCAAGCAGCCTTTCAAAGGAATATTTATGACCACAGATCTTATCTATCTTGGAAAGCGGCCATGTAAATATTTTCCCAAACGTGGTGCAATGCAAAGAAAGATTGGGCAGAGAGTCTCTGAGATTCACAGACAGATCTTCACACTCCTGAAACGAATCTAATGACCAAATGAACTAATGGTTTCCTGCAAAAGCCCCCCTCCCCTTTCGCTCCTCTTTTATTTCCTATGGGAGGGGAGAATCACCTTCCATCTGTGACTTTAGTCTCAAGTCGACCCTGATTTCTGAGCTGTTCTTTTCTTCTGGTAGCTGCGCATGCGCACACTGGGAACAGGCTCCAGCTGTTCCTCTGCTTCACTGCTGTCTAGCTCCAAAGGAGCTGAGAACTGCGTGACAGCCTTGGCCCCCTTTCTGCCTCTGACGCAGAGCCCTCATCCGAGCCTTCCCCACCCTCCAGGACTGGCCCATGCCACAATACCAGGTCACTGTTGTCCCAAAGGTGCTTTTTCCAAAAGTCAACAGGACTTTCTTGGGCTTTTTTCCTTTGAAAACATTTCACTTGTCACCTAAGAATCTTAGATGCATGGAGAATCAACGAAGAGGAATCGCCAACAAGTAAGTCTAATTGCCTTTTTGGAAAAAGCACCTTTGGGACACCGGCTCCATTTTCTTCAATTCAAAAAGGGTCTGTTTATGGGTTTACCGGGAGAATTGAAGGGTGGAATAGATATCTTCTGTTGGGCTTCTGCCAATGACATTTTGAACACAATTCTTTGATGACCAAGTCAAGCCAGGGTAGCCATGGTGTAATCATTGCAGTTGGATTGCATGTTCTTTAAAACCACTCGTCTGGCCTGCAAAACTGGTTAGCCAAATGCCCTAAGAACACGGCTTGCTTTTCGTTCCCGCTGTGCCTTTTTTATATTTCTAGATAATCTTCTAATGTCTGTTTCACCCTTAACACTTCTGGTTCACAATCAACACTATTTTAGGCGCATTGTTAGTATTCGATAATGATTCATTTTCTATTTCCCAATACAATTAATCGCAACGTTCTGCCTGGTTGCATTTCTCAAGGAGAAATTGCACTCCACAAGGAGAATTCACACAAATATACACTCATATTCTTTTCACATGGTCTTTTCATATAACAGCCAATATCTTGCTGAATTAGGACTGTACATGTCTCTGACATTTTCCCCCAGTCTCACTGCACTCTTGTTCGGAATCAACATCTCCCATTTAAATTGATTTAAGAGCTAACAACCCTAAAAAGCATACTAAAAAGCAGAGACATCACCCTGCCAACAAAAGTGCGTACAGTCAAGGCTCTGGTTTTCCCAGTTGCAATGGATGGCTGTGAAGGTTGGATCATAAGGAAGGCTGAGCACCAAAGAATTGAAGCCTTTGAACTTTGGTGCTGGAAAAGTCTCCTGCAAGTCCCTTGGACTGCAAGGCCATCCAACCGGTCAGTCCTAGAGGACATCAACCCTGATTGCTCTTTAGAAGGCAGATCCTGAAGAGGAAACTCAAATACTTTGGCCAGCTAATGAGAAGGAAGGACTCACTGGAGAAGAGGCTCATGCTGGGAAAGATTGAGGGAAGAAGAAGAAGAAGAAGAAGAAGAAGAAGAAGGAGGAGGAGGAGGAGGAGGAGGAGGAGGAGGAGGAGGAGGAGGAGGAGGAGGAGGAGGAGGGGATGACAGAGAATGAGGTGGCTGGATGGAGTCATTGAAGCAGTCGGCGTGAGTTTAAATGGACTCTGGAGGACAGGAAGGCCTGGAGGAACGTTGTCCATGGGGTCGCGATGGGTCGGACATGACTTCGCAACTAACAACAACAAAAGAGCTAACAGAAACGTTACCTCTTCCTAAGGCTGTCCCTCGAGGTGTATTGCTGACAAGGACAGTCTGGTTCAATTTATTCCCTGGATTTCCTGTTTCACATGATAAGCTCTGCGGCTTTAACACAATTTCCTTGTTGGGCACATTGTTGTTCTGAGGACAGATGAGCTAAACCAAGCAACGAGAAATGACATCATTTGCAATAACAACATTAACCAAACATTTATCTTTTTAGAGCTGCACATTTTTAGAAAGTTGTATGAATTCCAATGAGAAGATTAAAGAAAACATGCTATAGGGGGGCCTTAACTTAGCAGCCCAATTGAGATGACAATTTTTGTTGCTAAATAACACAGCGGTTAAGTAAATTTTGCCCCATTTTATGATCTTTCTTGCCACAGCTGTTAAGTGAATCACTGCAGTTGTTAAGTTATAGTTGTTAAGTGAACTTGGCTTCCTCACTGACTTTGCTTGTGAGAAGGTCGTAAAAATGGGATTAGATGACCCCGGGACACTATGACCATCATAAATATGAGTCAGTTGCCAAGCAGTTGAATTTTGATCACATGAACATGGAGATGCCACAATGGTTGTAAGTGTGAGAAATGCTCCACACTATGAACCACTTCCTCGCCATGAAGATTTACTTCTAGCAAACTCCTGGCTTCTCTGAAAATATCCACATTGCCATGTTCTACACCCCCAAAAAGATAAATATTCTGGTATTTTCCAAAATATTTAATCCTCAGAATTGTGGGTATATTTGTAGTTATTTGGGCTGAATTGGCATCATAGATAATTTTACTATCTTCTTCTGTATATATAAAAATGGCTGTGTGTGTGTTTGTGTGTGTGTGTGTTTGTGTGTGTATGTATGTTTCAGCATAACTCCGGAACGCTTTGAGCAATCTCAACCAAACTTGGTACACAGATGCCTTAATCTCTGGAGAAAAATATTGTGGGGTTAAGACACTCCTACCACCCTTCGGGGTATATGTTCTGTTAAGCTACAGCCTGTTGTGTCTTAAAATGGCTTCTACTGTACTGCCGTAAAATGGCTTCTACTGTACAACACAATGGAGTTGCCATGGTAACAGCTTCACAGCACTCCACAAAGGGGCTCCCTCTGGTAAGGGGGAAAACCAACATTTAAAGGAAGTCACAGATAAAGAAAAAGATTCTATCACATTGGAAAACTATTGGTATTCACCCAAACTCAATTCACATATAGCAACTGCAGGTGCCATTTTGACTTCTGATTCGTCTTGAAGATGCCCCTGCTATGTGTATTCTTTGACTTATGACCGGTTGCTTATTGACCTTTCAAAGTTAAAATCAAACCCTGAAAAGGGGACTTAGGGCTGAATTCAAAGTTTGACATCCCAGTCACCCTCGGGGGTGGGGGGGGGGTTGTCACATGATTGCATTTTACATGCTTGGCAACTAGTCCACATTTACAACTTTTAGGGAATCCTGCAGTCAGGTGACCACAATTGGTGAAAGTTTTGCCAGAAACTGGAGTTTACTTCTGGTTTTTAGAAAAATCTCTCTGTAGGAAAGTCTATTTAATGATGACTGCAAAAAACAGTCATAAAATTAGGTGTGGTCATGTGGTGACCTGCTTTATGACCTTCATGACCTACGACCAAAATTGTGTACTCAGTTATGGTTGCATGGATAGGATTATCGGTAATCAAATATAAAGGACAATCGTTTGTAGAGATTCTCAGTCATCCAGGTCATGGTTGTCCCAAAGATGCTATTTCAGGAGGCGACTGGACTTCCTTGATTTTTCCTTTTGAAGACTTTTGAAGATTTTTCCTTTTCCTTTCGCTTCTCATCCAAGAAGCTTCTTCAGCTCCGTCTGGATGGTGGGGAATGGAAGGACTGATACTCCTGGCAGACAGCTCATCATTTGCATCCTTTTAGAGGGTCGGTGAGGCCACTGGGAGGTATACCTGTGTCCTCAGGGTCACCTGAGTGGTGCTCTTGGTTCCTGTCATCTGCCATTTTTTCCCTCTGGAAATCCATTCCTACTCCCACACCATTCCAAGGGTTTTCATCCCAAATTGTATAGCTAAACGTCTGTAGAGATTCTCAGACATCCAGGTCATGGTTATCCCAAAGAAACCAGGATTACTATTCAAGTGACCCTAAGAACACAGATAATCCTCCAAGTGCTTCAATGACCTTCAAAAAGGATGCAAATGACCAGCTGTCTGCAAGGAATATAAATCCTTCCATTCCCCACTATCCTGTCGGAGCTGAAGAAGCTTCTTAGATGAGAAGTGAAACATCTTCAAAAGGAAAAAACAAGAAAGTCCAGTTGCCTCCTGAAAAAAGCACCTTTGGGACATAAAGGACAATAGCTAAATTGAATGCAAGACCCCCCAAGCCGTCTTCTACTCACCTCTAAATTGCGCATCCCTGTTTCAAGCAGGTGAGAAACTGGACCTTTGGCAGCATTGATTGCACATTCCTGAAAGACACAACGGACGCCGTGAGATCAAGCTTCTTAGACTTCTGCTTCTGAGAAAACATCTTCTGTTCAATGTCATCGCTGAGCGATAGAAATGATCATGATAGACATGATCAGTGAAGTAAAGACAAGGATAAGGAAAGCTCGAACTGCATTCTTCCAAATGAAAAAGGTCTTCTGCAGCCACAACATAAGCCTAAGACTGAAAATCAGGCTTGTTAGATGCTACATCTTTTCTATCCTGCTCTACGGAGTAGAGAGTTGGTCTCTGACAGCAAGCCACTTGAAGAAACTAGAAGCATTTGAAATGTGGATTTACAGACGGTTGTTACATATAAGCTGGGTTGACAAAATCACAAATGTGGAGGTGATGAGCTGCCTGGGGAAGCCAAGGGAAATCATCAAAGCCATTAAAAAGTGAAAATTAGAATATTTTGAACATGGGATGCGACACCCAGAAAAATACGCCATCCTTCACTTAATCCTCCAGGGAAAGATTGAAGGCAAAGGAAGTCCAGGCAGAAGAAGAACATTGTGGCTTCAAAGTCTAAGGGACCTGTTTGGACAAAACTCAGCAGCACTTTTTCATGCGACTGTTGACAAAAATAGGATTGCCACCATGATCATCAACATCCATGGCACAAGAAGAAGAAGCGATAGAAATTTGGTGCTTCCTTCTGTTTGTAAACTGAGAATTATCTCTACTTTTAAAAAGAGCTTGATTTAATTTCTCATGCTGAAAAAAGAGGGCAATATGCCAGCCTGGCTAAAGTAGGTGGTATAGTACGATGCATTTCAAGTACAATAGGGGAGGCCATGATTATCCTATTCATAATTAGAGGATTTTGTAACCAAGTCTTTTTTAAAATGGTGGTTTTTAAAAAAAACAAAAACAAAGAAAGAAATGATCCAGAGTCAAACAATTCTTTTGACTCACCTTGGCACAAATCAAGTTGTAGATTGCATCAGAAATCACCTCCTTTGGAAATGTACTGAGGATATCCTTTAGAAATGCTGCACACTCTGTCAACAGAAAAAGGCAGGAAGGATATTTCATTTGTTAATTGGAATGGAATGCTTGAAAGGGACATTGGAGGTCTTCTAGTCCAGCCCCCTGCTTAGGCAGGATGGAATGGACTAAAATGGGAATGGGAATGGGAATGGAATAGAATAGACTAGAATGAGAAGGGGACTGGACTGGACTAGACAGAGAAGGAGAAGGAGGAGGAGAAGAAGGAGAAGGAGAAGGAATGGAATAGAATAGAATAGAATAGAAAAGGAAGGGACATTGGAGGTCTTCTAGTCCAATCCTCTGCTTAGGCAGGAAACCCTACACCACTTCAGACAAATGGTTATCCAATCTCTTTTTAAAACTTCCAATGTTGGAGCATTTACAACTTCTGGAGTTATTCCACTGGTTAATTATTCTAACTGTCAGGAAATTTCTTCTTAGTTCTCTAGGTTGCTTCTCTCCTTGACTAGTTTCCACCCATTGCTTCTTGTCCTACCATCAAGTGCCCCTGAGATATTGGAACACTGCTATCATGTCTCCCCTAGTCCTTCTTTTCATCAAACTAAACATACCCAATACCAGCAACCGTTCTTCATAAATTTTAGCTTCCAGTCCCCTAATCATGTTCACATTTTAAAAGCTTCCCTCCATCCATCCTTCTCTCCATCCATCCTTTTCATACAATCCTGGCTTGAGTGTGGCTTTATTTATGCATATTGCAGCCGGCAAGGCTTTCACAGTGATGCCTCAGAATAACATAGTATTTCTCTAGAGCAGTGTTTCTCAATCTTGCCCACTTTAAGATTGATGGACTTCAACTCCCAGAATTCCCCAGCCAGCCATCACTGGTTTTTTTTTGGGGGGGGGGGAGTAGGGAATTCCCCACTTCTAAATCAGGTGTAAAAAAGCCAACAATATTACCTGTGGCATTGGGTCTGAAGTGAAGTTCTTGGTGCCAGCAGAGAAGCATGAGCTGAATCAGCTTGTTCCGATGAGGCAAGGCATTTGGTATGAATGCTGCTTCGATCCCTGGGCGCAAACCATTGCAGACCCCGGTTATAGCTTGAATCAAAGTCTTTTTTCCTATAATAAGACAAAAAAAGTCCTGAAGAGAACACTGCTATTAACAGCCTATACCAGGGATGCCCAATTTAGCAACTTTAAGACCTGTGGACTTCAACCCCCAGAATTCCCATGGCTGGCTGGGGAATTCTGGCAGTTGAAGTCCATGGGTCTTAAACTTGCCATGGATGGACACCCCTAGTGTACACATTTATACTGGAGCACTGGTATATACTGTAAATGACATGAAAGGAAGTTAAAAGAAAAAACACTAGAGGGCAGCATTAAACCAAAAGTCAGACCTTTCTTTCTTTCTTTCTTTCTTTCTTTCTTTCTTTCTTTCTTTCTTTCTTTCTTTCTTCCTTCCTTTCTTTCTCTTCCTTCCTCCCTCCCTCCCTCTCTCTCTCTCCCCCTCCCTCCCTTTCTTTCTAGCAGTTCTTCGCAGAACTGGTACAAGTTGCAACCACAGATACTGTGTTTCCCCCCAAATAAGACAGTATCTTATTTTCTTTTGATCCCTGAAATAAGCACTTGGCTTTTTTGGGGGGGAGGTCTTATTATTTTTGAGGTGCAGGAGGCGGCGAGCATAGTCACTTCATGGCTGCTGCTGTGTTGCAATATTTTCGGGGAGGGCTTATTTTTGAGGGAGGGTTTATTTTAGCACATGCTCTCAAAAGCCCGATTGGGCTTATTATCCAGGAAGGTCTTCATTGTCAGATGCTGGCAAAGCAAATGTGTGGCCCAAAAGACTTGTAGCAAAGAATATTTTTTGTCTCAGCTCCAAGTTAAAGAAGAGCAGAAGGTAACTCCTGCTGTTACCAGAGTTATGCCGGAAAATACACACAAACACACGCACACAGAGCCATAGATAGATAGATAGATAGATAGATAGATAGATAGATAGATAGATAGATAGATAGATAGATAGATAGATAGATAGATAGATAGATAGATATAGCGATAGATAGATAGACAGAGAGAGAGAGAGAGAGAGAGAGAGACAGACAGACAGACAGACAGACAGACGGATGGAAATGACCCATCAAAGGAAGATTACCTGAGATTGAGCATTTTATTAGATTGCTTACCTGTCAGTGGCTTTTGTCGACTTAGGAGTTCCCAACACATCATCCCAAAACTAGGCACAAACAATCAAAAGGAAAACCAGGTGTTATTTGGTAACATCTCTCATCTAAACAGTTTCCCCAGACCGATACACTTGCTATATTGGAAGTCCAAATTCAAATGACTCCTCAGCATCTCTTGACTTCAGTGAGCACCAAAAGTGTACAATGAATTAAAAAATATGAAATGGGACCCCCATCCAAGATGAAATTCTTGGCCAATCTGTTGCTTCTGAAGAAGCCAAAAGTAGAACACAACAATGACTTTCCTGCTTGTGTTATTCCACAACTAATAATAGAATGGAATGGAATAGAATAGAATTCTTTATTGGCCAAGTGACACACAAGGAATTTGTCTTGGTGCGTATACTCTCAGTGTACATAAAAAGACAAGATACATTCATCAAGAATCATAAGGTACAACACTTAATGATAGTCGTAGGGTACAAATATGCAATCAAATCAACTAGGAAACATAAGGATACAAGCACAATGTTACAGTCATACAGTCGTAAGTGGGAGGAGATGGGTGATAGGAACAATTAGAAGATTAGAAGTAGTGCAGACTTAGTACTGTATATACTCGAGTATAAGCCTAGTTTTTCAGCCCACTTTTTGGGCTGAAAAAAGCTGCCTCGGCTTATACTCGAGTCAGTGAAAAATTTGCCCGAAATGGAGGAGAAAAAGGGGCGGGGCCATGCCGCTGGGTGACACTCGTGAATGGCCCAGTGCCCCTGTGAGTTTCCCCTCCCTCTGTGTCAGTTTGCCGCGCAGCGCGCACTGCACCATCCCCCCTCCTCACGTTCTAATGTAATGCAGGGCTGTCTTACGATTCCCCTTCCTCCCCCTCCTGCCGCTCTGCAACGATGTCCCACCTCCTCCTTGTTATGGCAAGCAGCCACATAGCGATGTCCCACCTCCTCTGGTACAGTGATCCAATGATAGGAATCACTGTGCCGTGTGTCATAGGAGGCGGGACATCGCTCCCGTGGCTGCACGGGACATCATCATCACAGCGGGACATCAGCATCATGAGGTGAGTGAAGTATTTCATTGAATACACCGCTAGTTTACTGTTTTTCTTTGAAATAAATATTCAAAAACATTATTGGTATCTATTTTTATTTTTGAAATTTACCGGTAGCTGCTGCATTTCCCACCCTAGGCTTATACTCGAGTCAATAACTTTTCCAGTTTTTTGTGGTAAAATTAGGTGCCTCGGCTTATATTCGGGTCGGCCTATACTCGAGTATATACGGTAAATGATTTCAGAGTATTGAAGGAATTATTTGTTGAGCAGAGCAATGGCATTCGGGATAATAACAAATTCCTTTTGTAATTCCATTGTGCTAACATACTCCCAACACCCCCAGACCCAGTTTTCCTCACAGTTGGAACCCAGCAAGAAGTAGCAGCATCTTGATGAGGAAGAATCAGCTCCAAAAATACTCATTACTCTAATGCTAAGGGCCAGTGGTAAAATTTATGACTTCCTTCTTCCTCCAGTTTTGAAATCTAATGCAAGCTTTCTATGAAAAGTAAAGAAGCAACTTGGTTGGGCTCCTGGTCAGACAATCCACCATTTCTGGAAGGTTCCAGGTTAGTTAAACCTGCCATAGAGTTGAGCCATTGCCTCACATTGACAAAACAATGCCCTGAGATTCTTTCTTTTTCTTAATTTTTATTTTGAAAAGTTATTTTTTATTTTTTGTTCTCTATATACAATTATAGGTATATAGTCACATAGTTGTTATTCTTTTTTTACATTTGTCGTTCTTATACATTTGTCATTCCATTTACAGGGTTATAAACCACCGTTTGGGTTGCTTTGTTTACCATCCCTCGCCTGTTTTGACACCACCTTCTTTTTCCCTTTCTTTTCTCCATCCCTCTCTTTTCTCCTTTCTTCCTTCCTCTCTCCTTTCCCTTCCTTCTCCCCTTTCCTCTCCCCTACTCCTCTCTTCCCCTTCCTACCCTCTCTCCTTCTCTCATTCTTCCTCTCCTCTCCTCTATCTTCCTTCCCTATTCTTCCTCTCCTCTCCTCCTCTCTTCCTTTCTTTTTCTATTGTTGAAGGTGTCTCTTCCAGCTCTTACTTTTTATTTTCTTGGGGTGGTATTTCAGCAGACCCAAAAATAGTTGAATATCATTTCTTGTTCCCTTTCCTTCTCAAATCTATCTTGGTTATGTTTTTTTTTAATTCTTTCTTTTAAAGACTCACCTATAAACATCTCCTTTTTGTGAGAATTGACCTCCCTGAAGTATTTCAGGAGAAAGGTAGAGCAAATCCCAGCAACTCGCCTCATTACAGTTCTGCAAAGCTGCCCTCAGCTGCTGTTTTCTCCAAGTGGGTTGGCCAAAATCTGAGATCTGCAAAATAGGATTAGATTAGGAATGGGAATGGTGCGGAGCAGAACAGAAGGGAGCAGAATAGAATAGAATGGCAGAGTAGGAAGAGACCTTGGAGGTCTTCTAGTCCAACCCCCTGCTCAGGCAGGGAACCCTAGACCAAGGGTGTCAAACTCAATGCCAGGGGACAGGATCTGGCCCCTGGTAGCAGCGAAGGACTGGCCTGCAGTGCTCTGTCAGCAAAAACAGCGCTCAGGAGGGTGGCGTGCAGCCCTCCTGAGCTCCGTTTTCGCTGGCGGAGGGCTGCAGGAGGCCGTTGCAACTGAAAATGGAGCTGAGGAGCCCGTCATAAATATGAACCGGTTATCAAACATCCAAATGTAAATCACGTGACCCTGGAGAGGCTGCAAGAGTCGTAAGTGTGAAAAATGGGCGTAAGTTATATTTTCCAGTACGGTTGCAACTTCACACAGTCACTAAAGGAATTGTTGAAAGTTGAGGACTACCTATAAGTTGAGGACTATCTAGAATTCCTGAACAACTAAAGTTTTGTTCTGACAGCCAGTCAAAAGGAAGCGGGGAAATGTTTGAAAAACCTACCTTAGCTCTGTATTCAAGATCTAACAGCACATTGGAAGGTTTGAGATGGTGGTGAAGGATAGGAGGCTCCAAACTGTGAAGATAACTTAGACCGGTGGCAACATCTGACAGGATCCTTAGGCTCAAAGGAACAGGAAGATCTGGGTAGAGTTCACCCTGGGGCAAAAAATAGTGTTTATTGAATACACTGTTTTTCAAAACATTGATTTAATATGTGGACCAAGGGTGAAATGCTACCAGTTTGGGCTGGTTCGCCCGAACTGATAGTTTAAAAAAAAATGCTTTAAAAAGTTCCGACGATCAGCTGTGCGACAATCAGCTATGCCACATGATCATTGGAACCTTTTTTAAAACTTTTTTTTAACAGTTTTACTATCTATTTGCCCAAACTGGTAGTAAAAGAATGCTTTAAATTTTTTTTATAAAATGTACCGATGATCAGCTGTGCCAGTCAGCTGTGCCATGCGATGGTCGGAAGTTTTAAAAACTTTTTTTTAGCATTTCTTTAAGAACTGGTAGTTCAAAAAACTTCCCCTTTACCACATCTACATACCCGATCTGTTATTGGAGTTCTCTAATACCTGCCCTTGGTGGGCGTGGCAGGGAAAGGATACTGCAAAATCTCCATTCCCACCCCACTCTGGGGACAGCCATAGGTAGCATTTGCTGGTTCTTCAAACTACTCAAAGTTTCCGCTACCGGTTCTCCAGAACCTGTCAGAACCTGCTGGATTTCACCCCTGGTCTTCACCCTCTATCTCTCACACAAATTATCGGAACTGAGTTGCCTCTTACTTCTCTGCAATCAGTCCCACACTCCTCCTAGGAATCCAGCTCCCTACTATATTCCATTGCACCCCTCCAAAGGACAGCCAGCCAAGGGGATTTTTCTCTAGCCTTCTGTGACTTACATCGTGAATGAACAAAGAGAGAGATCCATTCTGCATCCATGTCGTTGCAACCCCAAGGAAACCTTGAAACTGGCAGATACCCAAAAGCGGCAAGAGATGGTTGCACTGTAAACGTTGTGTGTTTGCAGCTTCTTGAAGCAGAGTCTTGAAGTCTCTGCAAGAGGAAAAAAATATCTGCATGTCAGACTGTTTCAACAGAACAAGACAGCATCATTTGTTACTGCAAAATGAACTATCAGTGTGCGCTTCCATTCCCTCCCCCACTTTGATTACAGCTGTCGTGACAGGAGGGCCGCTGTGACAGCTGCAATTTTGTGCATCAATTGTAAGTCTCCTTGTTTAGTGTGTTCTGACGGAGGCTTCCCAAGAGCATGAAGCAAACTCCTGGTCTGGACAAAAAAACCCTTTTATTAATTGACTGTGAATTCTGCTCATTCACATCCAGCAAAGTCTTTCAAGGGAAGATTTATGGTCACAGACCTTATCTGGCTTGGACAGCTGCCAGGCTGATATCTGCAAAAGTTGGCAAGGAGTCTCGGAGAGTCAGGAACCAATTAAGCAAATTAATTGTCTCCTGCAAACTCCACTCCTCTTTCACTCCTTTTATTTCCTCTGGGAGGGGCCATTCATCATCCACCTGTGGCCTTACTCCCAAGTTGACCCCTGTTCTTTAGCAGTTAGCAGTTAGACTTATATACCGCTTCATAGGGCTTTCAGCCCTCTCTAAGCGGTTTACAGAGCCAGCACATTGCCCCCACAGTCTGGGTCCTCATTTCACTCACCTTGGAAAGATGGAAGGCTGAGTCAACCTTGAGCCGGTGAGATTTGAACCGCTGAACTGCAGATAACAGTCAGCTGAAGTGGCCTGCAGTACTGCACCCTAACCACTGCGCCACCTCGGCTCTTTAGCTGTTCCCTTCCTCTGGCAACTCTATGCATGTGCACACTGGGAACAGGCTCCAGCTGTTCGTCTGCTTCACTGATGTCTGGCTCTGAAGGCCGCTGATAACTGTCGGATAACTCTGGCCCCCTCTCTGCCTCCAACACAGAGCCCTCATCAGAGCCTTCCCCAGACTCCAGGACTGGCCCATGTTCCTCCCCAGCCTCCTCACTGTCCGAATCTGTTGCCAGTTCTGCAGGCCGCTGACAGGCCACAACACAGTGCCTTCATAACTGATAATGAATGAGTGGTCCTTAACCAAGGACTAACTATAGTAACTTTTTTTTCAGGTTCCTTGGAAGGAGGGTCTGCATAAGGTTTTATCCAAACAAGATGGTAGCTACAAAACAGTGCACACAAAAGGGGGACAGTCACAGCGGCCCTCCTGTCATGACAGCTATAATCAATCACATTGTGGACAACATCTTGAGTTTTCTTCTTTAATTGTCTTTAAAAAAAACACTTTTGATGAGGAAAGCATGAATGGACTCTCTGACTACCACCAATTATGCAGTTGAGTTTGGGAAAATAGCAGGGATCAGCACAGTACAATGAATGAGCTTCACCTGAACAAGCAAAGCTGGGAGGCGGAGTTAAATGTGTCATCAGCCTAGAGTTGTTAGGTTGCCACAAACGGTCCAAGTCCCCCTTGAATTCCATTAACCCTTATCTGATGCCAATTTAGTATTGAATGTTGGTTGGCTAGATTCTTGTGTATCGGCATGAGGAATAAATCTTCTGAACTTTAACTTAATGTATGGTCCTGATTCCTTGTGCCTGACAGCACCCTGGTAAACTCTACTTCATGATCAAAGTCACTTCCTTGTTAAATATGCTAGTTACACACACACACACATCACTTTCTGGGGAAGTGTGAAAAAAGGGAGTTTCAGAGAAGAGCAGAGAAATGGTGAGCATTCAGAAACTTTCTAAATTCTTGCTAAAGTGAGCTCAGCTTGTGATCATTAGGAGCCTTCCCCATTCAACAATCAGGAAACCACACCCAAGCACACAGGTTTGATCGTTGGTAGAGAAATATGATAAATAAAATAAATAAATAACATAAATAAACCATGGGAAGACAAAGCATTACACAACCAGCATATTTTTTTAAAAAACAACAGCGGGGGTGGGGGGGAGACAGATAAGAACAAGACCTGGCAATGGCTAAGAGTAGGAAAATTGAAGAAAGAGATGGAGGAGCTAATTTTGCACAGGAACCTTAAGAACAAAGGCATACAGAATTGTGAAGACAGCAACAGATTAGCAAAGGCCGCCTCTGCAAAGAAGCTGAAGAAACAGTGGATCACCTGTTTAGCTGTTGCAGGAAGATCGCACAGACTGACTGTGCAACAACGGCATAATAAAGTAGCAACAATCCTACGTGGCAAGAAATACCGTTTGCCTGCAAGCAAGAACTGGTGGGACCAGAAACTAGATACGGTAATAGAAAACAAAGAAGCTAAAATGCTCTGGGGTTTTAGAATTCAAACAGACAGGCACCTGCCACTTAAGACCCCAGACTTAACAACTGTCAATAAGAAAGAGGGGAAAAAAGTCTGGGTAATCGATGTGGCAATACCCGGAGACAGCAGAATAGAAGAAAAGGAACTGGAGGACATAACCAAATGCAAAGACCTGTAAATAGAAATGGAACGACTGTGGCAAGAGAAAACAAAGGTAGTTCCAATAGTCATAGGTGCCTTGAGCGCAATGCAAGGCATGAACATTACTGGCATTGACAAATTCACCATTAGTCAATTACAAACGGCAGCTTTACTCGGAACAGCTTGCATCCCACAAGGAATACTCTAACATAGTAACGGTGAACCTTTTTCTTATGGTGCGCGAAAATTGCGTGGGTATGCGCACTATCACGTTCGAACGAGTGCCCACACCAATTCAATCCTCCCCGCCCACCTGCTCATGTGTATGTGACACCCTCCCCCCGCACATGCCCGCATGAGCCCTCCAAGCTCCAGAGGCTTTCCTGAAGCCTGGGGAGGGTGAAAATGGCCCCACCCCACGCCCCCCGGAGGCCCTCTGGAATACGGAAACGGATTGTTTCTGAACTCCCAGTTGGCCCACTGGGACCATTTTTTGCCCTCCTCAGGCTTCAGGAAAGCATCCAGACACTGGGGAGGGTAAAAAACGGCCACAACTGGAAGTTCATTCCCAAACTTCTGGTTGGCCCGTTGGGGCTGCTTATTGCCCTCTCCAACCTCCAGAGGCTTTCTTGAAGCCTGCGGAGGGTGAGAATCAGCCTCCCCTGGCCCTCCAGAAGGCCGAAAATCAGCTGGCCAGTGCACGCATAGACGCCGGAACTGACAATTGGCGTGCCAGCAAATATGGCTCCACATGCCCCTTGTGGCACGCGTCACGGCTCTAACACCTAAAGCATCAACATCTGCCTTTGGCAGGTGCTTGGGAAAGACTCGATAGGTGGATAACAATGCCAGATTCAGTCTGAATATCTGGCTGACTATACAATGAATCATAATAAAATAAATCAACCAACCTTTCTCCTGCTCTCTGGTTGCTCAACAGCTTCACAGAGACATCTGTGTTCCATGCCACGTGGAAGGCTTTCAGCGAGATGCCAAAGCCTGTGTGACTCAGGGAAATGTTCTCCAGATCTTTCTGGGAAATGATGGGCACCAGCTTGGACATTTTAGGATGTTTGTCAGGATAACTGAAAAAGAAGTAAGTGAAGCTGTTACAGAAATGGAAACAGAGGAGAACTAAATTTGCATTAAACGAATAGCCTTTATTGTGGACACTCACCTGCAAAACCTACAATTTTGCAACTCAACAATAAAGCCAAATATGAAAGGTTTATATAAAGTGATAGTAAATGAAGTACAAGTATAGGGTGATAGTAGGATGATAAGAAGTTGGCATAGATAGCAAAACAGGAACTGAACTATTTATGTGACGTTAAGATCTTAAAACTCAAGACACAGCAACAAAAACCACAAACAGGCACAAGGTTTAGTCGTGACTGCAAATCTTCCTAATTTGCCACATCAAAAAAGGGCCATGAAAGATATCTTTTAAGTTCAAAATAATCCTGTATTAGTGAAAATCGGGATGTCTTACAATCATGTGTTGGAGGGCGGTGGAAATGTAAGAGCTTGCTTTTCAAAATTGGAATGCAGCCACAGAAGGTTGAAAAGTTCATTGGAAAAGCATCAAAACAAAATTGAAAGACCATTGAATGCCTTTCTTTCTTTCTTTCTTTCTTTCTTTCTTTCTTTCTTTCTTTCTTTCTTTCTTATAGAGTTTTATTAATTTTTACTTACAAAAATAAACATTCCATCTTTCCTTCTGCAGTGTGTCGTCTGGGTACAAACATCTCTGTGCAACATCGTTCCATCATTTTGCCCCATCTTTCACATTCATATTAACATTATTTCCCTAAGTTTAGTATTATAATATATTGAGCATTTAAACATTATGGAACTCTCCATTTTTCTTCTTAATAACGTCTAGTAATAATATCATATCAACATTAAACATCCTTATTCTCATCATACATATACTAATAGTTTTCATCTTATTTTTCAGAGAGATTTAGATAGAAATGTATTATCGACTTATTTTTTAGCTTTCTTCATTTCCAAACTCCTTTTTTATTCTCCAACCATTGGTAAAATACTTCCCAAATCATATAATATTCAATTTGTTATTTCTCCTTAATTGCTAATGTTAATCTGTTCATTTCTGCACATTCTAATATTTTGCTTATCACCTTCTCATCAATAGGAATCTCTACACTTTTCCAATGTTGTGCAAATACAATTCTAGCTGTGGTTAATACATGAATGATTAAATCTTTTCTTTCTTTCTTTCTTTCTTTCTTTCTTTCTTTCTTTCTTTCTTTCTTTCTTTCTTTCTTTCTTTCCTTCTTTCTTTCTTTTTATTCTTTTTTTCTTCCTTCCTTTCTTCCTTCCTTTTTCTCTTTCTCCTCTTTCTTCCTTTCCTTCCTTTCAGAATTTGGGTCTTTTTCTTCTGGAGTGATGGAGAAAGCTTTTTTTTTGTCATCCTGCTTACTGAAGATTGTCACTTCCTGCAGCTGATTTTTAAAAAAAAAAAAAAAAAAGCAGAACCAACGCATTGCAAAATTTGCACATGCTTAGGGGCATTGGTGAAAAATCTTATGAGTATAACTTGCACAAGATTCTAAACAAAGAAGTGGATTTTCTAAAATGTTTGACAGAGTGGCTTGATAGTGAGATGGCAGCTTATGCAATAAATTAAATAAGTAAATAAAATCCATTCAAATTTAAGAGAAGGATCAGAGCAGAAAAGGTCCATCAGATTAGAGGCATTCATCCAAAGATGTTAGAATATTCATGACTGGGAGAGACAATGTAACAAGGTCAGCCAATGAATAGGCATAACAACTAAGTTAGCCAATGGGAGCTTAAACAGATCTGAGTCTGTGCTGATAATCGAAACTGAAACTACACTGTCTTTTCTGAATTCTGAAATGAAACTGTTCTCTCCTGCTTGTGTTCTGCTTGTAACTTCTACCACGTTGAAAGAATCTACTATTGGTACTGAACATTTATTCATCTGTTATTATGGACATAAAGGAGCTAATGAAATGAATCCAGCTGAATCAGTTATTTGTGTGTGCTTTCTGGATTTGATTTTTCTGCAACAAACTCTGACAAAAAAAGTGTCACTATTGTGATCCCAACTCCATCTATTTTGTACATGTGCATGAAGTCCCAAACCATTATAGTAGTCCTCGCCTGATGACTTCATCTGAACCCTAAATTTCCGTTGCTTAGCAAGAGTTTTGCCCCATTTTATGACCTTTCTGGCGATAACCGTTAAGTGAATCACTGCAGTTGTGAATCTGACTCGTCAAAAGGTCACAAAAGGTGACCACATGACCCTGGGATACGGCAACCATCATAACTATGGGCCAGTTGCCAAGCATCCAAATTCTGATCCCATATCTGTGGAGATGCTATGATGGTCCTCAGTGTGGAAACCGGTCATATGTCACTCTTTTCAGCACTGTTGAAATTTCAGACAGTCACTAAATGAACTATTGCAAGTGAAGGACTACCTATATCAGAACTTTTGTTTTTAGAAAAAATGCTAAAGCAACATCTGTCAGGCCTGCAGCCATCTTGTCTTTTGGATCTTTGGCCTGCCACACTTTCTATTATTATACTATACATTTTCTATTGTGGGAAAATGGGAAGGGGGGATTGTATGGAGTTAAATGCAATGTAGCCATAACAAAATTCTTTCTAGAAAGCCAAGGTCATCCTTTGTCTTGGCACCTCTACACCTGACCGGAATTGGATGGGTGGAACTGCCAGCATGGCAGTGGGAGATTGATCATGTGATGGGCTGATGGGTGCGGGGGCAAGATCTTGAACTTTCAACTGGGTGGGGAAAACCAGGAAGCTTTCAGATTTGGGTTTTCCCAGATGTGCCAATTTGGCTTTCTTAACAAATTGGAACTTTGAGCAATACTTTGCCTTGGACTCTGATTTAATTTTGGATGCTATTTGGAACTTTGACAACATATAGATTATAAACTGGAAATATTTCTGTTAGACATAGTACCAGAAAAATACAATAAAGGGAATATATATTTAATATTACATGTCTTGACGGCAGCAAGAATTGTATATGCACAGTACTGGAAAAATGAGGAACTACCCATAGAAGATGATGTATTTTTTTTAAAAAATGCTAGATTGTGCAGAAATAGATAGGTTGGCATTAAAGATAAAAGATAAAGAAGATACAGAATATTTTCAAACATGGGACTTACTTTACCAATGGCAAGCCAATAGAAATAGAAATTGGAAAAACAATAGTAGGCTTGTCTTATGTTTAATATTAATGTAAGGTTCCAGCAGTTTTCCCGAGCCACTGAAATGCCAAAGAGAGTGAGACTCAAGACGAGGCTTGCAAAAAATATTAGCTTTTATTTATGGCCATAGCAAAAGCTGGGTGACAAAACTATCTCCAAAACATAAAAATAAATGCATGTAAGGAATAGTCACACCCTGCAAGAGCGACTCAGAGTATTAAATACATTTTAGGCAGATAGAAACAAAGTTTATCCAATCAGAGACAAAGATTCGTTACCAACATGATCTTTAATGTGTCCTTTTGTTCAAGCTCCTGTCTCTGTTTACCTTATCTATGGAGAATTTGTATAGCCTTGTGTAGGGGGTACCAACCCCCGCTTTGCAAAGTTGATTTTCGGCAGAATGCTTTAAGGATTTATGAGCCAGGAAAACTCTCTAGTTTGGTTCCTTTATGTATAGGACCTCATATTCCTGGGTAACAATTTTCCTCTATGTTTTCAAGAATGTCCCTAGCTTTGAAGCCAGGAATAGAAGCGAGACGCAGCAGTGAGATAACATTTGCAGTAATGCCATCCGGTATTAAGGTTCCAATTTGCTGGGGTAGAAAACAACTGATTTTGGACAGTGTACAATAATATAAGCAGAAGTCCATATTGATTCATATATTCCTTCAATATAGTATTATATTATCTGCTATTACTGTATGTAAGACAATACGCTGTTCATAAAACACTTATGTATGTTAAGGAAAAATATATAAATAAACTGTTTAAAGAAAAAGAACGTCTGTTTCTTTGGATTTTTAAAAGAAACAACACTTGGATAATATTGAATATTGCAACTATGGAGGTATTGACAAGGCAACCCAGATCCATCATCAACGATGGGCAACCCATCATTCCCAGCCTGGTTGTTTTCACAAGGGCCAAGAAACTAAAAAAAAAAAGACATTTCAAGGACTGTCCATGGCTTAATATTATCTAAGGGATGCCGGGAGGAAGAGCATTTAAGGAAGACTTCAGAGAAAATGAGCTCACACTCAGAAGCTTCAATTATGCTTAATCTTAATCTTTCTTAGTTTATTTTGTTTCAGATAAACAGCAGGAAAGAGAAAGCTGACAAATTCCCATTAGATATGCTGGATTCACTAAAGCAACATGATGATCTATGAAATATTAACTATTATATTATCATATATTAATGGTTCTCATTTTACAGCCATCTAAAAATAAATCAAATTTGGTCACATGAAGGCCCACTTAATGACCAAAATTCTGGGGTCAACTCTGGTCATAAATTGAGGAGTTTCTAACACATTCCCAATGTTTCCTTGTTCCTGAGCCAAAGGATGGATAGTTTTAATCCAGGCCTGTATGTTATGTAAGGATTGGCTTAGCATGTTGCATGAATCCAGCCTGACTGGTTAGTTTTTATGAGGTGCTGTTCAATGCCAGTTCCCAAAATGGGTCAACTCAATAATGAAATTAAGTTTATATAATGTAATAAGCACCTCAGATGCAGTTAAGATGGGAAGTTGGCTGGACTTAGAACATAGAATAAGGAATAACAGGGTTGGGAGGGGACATGGAGGTCTTCTAGTCCAGCCCCCTGCTCAAGCAGGAAACTCTATACCCATGATGGTGAACCTATAGCACGCATGCCACTTTTTGCAAAACATCTTCAAAGAAAAAACAGAAAGCCCAGTTGCCTCTTGAAAAAAAAATAGCACCTTTGGGACAACCATGATCTGGATGACTGGGAATCTCCCTAGACTTTCATTCTTATCTACCGCCAATTTCCTTTGGCTGTGAGTAGTTGAGATTCTTGCAAAAAATCCATATATTCATTTGAACAGCCTGGTCCTTCCGATTTCCCTTGGTGCTTGGCAGGCAAGCCATTCCACTAATTAATGGTTCTCACTGTCAGGAAATTTCTCCTTAAGTCCAAGGATGGACTTCAACCCTCTAAGAACTCCCCAGTCTGTAGCTACAGTAGTAGCACAGCAGAATCACACAAATCCTACAGTTCCTTATTGTTGTGGCCCGCAGAGCTGGTGGCAGACTTGGACGATGAGGAAGTTGGGGAGGAAGTTGGGGAGGAACTTGGGCTAGTGATGGAGTCTGGGGAAGGCTCTGACAGATGATCTGCATTAAAAGCAGAGATAGAGCCAGGGCCATTCAACATTTCCCAGCCCTCGGAGAGGCAGCTGCCTTCGGAGGCTGAGATAAGTGGGGAGGAAGAACAGCTGGGGCCTGTTCCAGATGCACAAATGTGCAGAGATGTTGGGAGAGGAGAACAACTGAGGACCAAGGGCCGACTTGGGAAGTAAGGCACACGTGAATGCAGAATGGCCCCTACATACTGAGGGAATAAATATAAGTAAAGGGGAATAGTTATTGTAGGAGACAACAGTTCGTATTTCTGAAGATTTTGCTCAATGTGTTTTGTGCCACAAAGACTGCTTGCCAGAACTTAATTTACAGCATTTGCAGCTGGAAGCTCCCAGCCTGGCATTATCCCCAGGAACTGATTAAGGCCTGTTACTGCGGTTAACTCTTTGAATGCCATTGTGTGAATGCCATTAGTTCACAGGAGATAAATAAAGAGGGATTTCTCGGGACAAGCAGTCTGTTTCTTGTTTCTGCTAAGGCTGGGTCAGAACACTTATCCCTGCCTCTGTATCTCATAAGACAACTGCTTTTACCCAGCATGAATCTCTGAATTGCAACACAGACCTGGCACTGGATCTCAGTGAAACTGAAGACCTAATTATGAAAGTTTGCTCACTGTTGTAGATAAAGAAGAGAGGAAGGAAACTCCCACGCTGGGAATTAAAGGGAATCAAAGACATTCTAAAAATAGAAAGAACTGAAGCATCATTTAAGCACATCACTCCCAGAAGCCGACAAACAAGAAGAATTTGAAGCAATGCAGTAGTCCTTGACTTACATCTGCAAGGGTGCCCAAAAATTTTTTTATTAATTTTTTTTTATTTTAAAACAAACAAAACCATACATAAAAATATATCATCAATTACATGTCTATTTAGGATGTTGTTTGGTCACAAACATTTGTGCATCACCGCTTTCAATTGCATATAAAATCAGTAGTTATCAATCCACTATACGTTAATACATTGATTATCATTGTAAATTATATATTCAATTTATATAGATTTATTATAGATTTATAACAATGTAATGGAATATTGGTATATATATGAATTGAATATATATATTCTATAGATTTATAACAAAGTAGTGGAATATTGGTATATATATGAATTGAATATTTAGAATATCTTGTTTAAAATGAAGAAATAATTATAGTTGATTTTATGAGATACGATGATAAAGATGTATTTATATATATTTGATAGGTATTTCATGATTTTATAATATAATTGAAAGTAATGATATACAAAATCATTTATATATATATACACACACACACACACACACACACATACATACATACATACTGCAAGAAATATTAAAATAAGATAGATGATACCATAAAGATATGTTATTACTTTATAGATTTACAATGATGTAACAGATAGTTAGCATATATATGAATTTAATCTTTAGAACATATGTTTAAAAAGAAGAAATTATAAGGGTTCCCCAAATTTCTGATGCTAAGCGAGACTGTTGTTCAGTGAGTTTTGCCCCATTTTACAACCTTTCTTGCTGTTGTCATTAATGGGATCGCTATAGCTGTTAAGTTAGGAACATGGTTGTTAAGTGAATCTGGCTTCCCCATTGATTTTGCTTGTCAGATAGTTGCAAAATAGCAATAGCCCTTAGACTTATATACCGCTTCACAGTGCTTTACAGCCCTCTCTAAGCGGTTTACAGAGTCAGCCTCTTGCCCCCCAAAATCTGGGTCCTCATTTTACCCACCTCGGAAGGATGGAAGGCTGAGTCAACTGGAAGGAAGGAAGGAAGGACAATAGCAACAGCACTTAGACTTATATACCACTTCACAGGGCTTTTACAGATGTCTTTAAGCGGTTTACAGAGTCAGCCTATTGCTCCCAATAATCTGAGTCCTCAAGGATGGAAGGTTGAGTCAGCCTTGAGCCTGCTGACATTCGAACTATTGGCAGTGGGTAGAGTTAGCCTGCAATACTGCATTCTAAGCATTGTGCAGAGGAAGGGAGGGAAGGGAAGGGGAAGGAAGGAGGGAAAATAGCAATAGCACTTAGACTTATTTACAGCTTCACAGTGCTTTTACAGCCCTCTCTAAGCAGTTTAGAGTGTCAGCCCATTGTCCCCAACAATCTGGGTCCTCATTTTACCCACCTCAGAAGGATGGAAGTCTGAGTCAACCTTGAGCCCGGTTAGATTCAATCTACTAATTTGCTGGCAGTCGGTGATCAGCAGAAGTCGCCTGCAAGTACTGCACTCTAACCACTGCGCCACCCTGGGTCATACAGGGATCAAAAGGGGATCCCATGATCCTGGGACACTGCAACCATTGTAAACATGAGTCAGGTGCCAAGCAGTCTAAATTTTGATTGTGTGACCATGGGGATGCTGCAACGGTTGTAAGTGTGCAAATGGTCGTAATTCACTTTTCCCAGTGCTGGTGTAACTTCAAATGGTCACTAAGTGAATTGTTGTAAACCTGTAATTTAAAACCAACAGAAGGGTGCTTTGGTATTGCCTAAGCAGAGAAGTTTGGACCCTTTCCCTCCAGAGCTGAACTGTTTTCCATCATTTGAATTGGCTCTATGAAGAGCTTCCTGGCAAAGGAAACTGGGCGGAAAAATAGATTTATTCTTATCTTCTCTGTCTGCATCGGGGAAAGTCCCAGGGACCAAAAGTTTAGATATGGGAATTGATTAACAGAGTCAGATAAGCTTCTATGAAAAGCTTTTGGAACTGGGGTGGGTTGTTGTTGGCGTTTGCTTTGTGGGCGCTTCGTGCATAGTTGCCTGTAAGTAGAACATTTAAAAAGGACAAAAAAAACCTATGCTGGCAATAGCCGCGGTGACCAGGGAACTGGTTTGGAGGCGCGGCCAGCTTGGGTCGCTGCCAGTTCTGCAAGCCAGGCCAACACTCCACTACCAGTTCCCTGCAAACCGCTGTAATCCACTTCTGTTTTGGACCAGTTTTTTTCTGCAATATTTACGTACTTTCCTCTCCTGCTTTTCTGCCTCTCCCTTCTTCCCTGCCTGCCTGACCCCTTGGACAACAACAGAATGAAAAATGTTATATATTATCTTATAGACTCATAACTGATATTATGATGTTTTATATATTAAACTATAAAGGCTATAAAGGTTGGTCCTTGAATTCTGGAGTTGAATTCGAACAGGTCTTAAAGTTGCCACGTTTATGCTGGCCCTGTTATAGTATAAGATTTCAGTCTAAACTCTTATTGATGTATGGATTAACCGACTTTGTATATTACAGTGCAAACCAGGATTGAACTCTTTTTTTTGACAAAAATCACAAATGAGGTGGTGAGCCGTCTGGGAAAGCCAAGGGAAATCATCAAAACCATTTAAAAAGTTAGAATATTTCGGACATGGAAGGCGATACCAGGAAAAATATGCCATACTCCACTTAATCCTCCAGGGAAAGATTGAAAACAAACAAGGTCCAGACAGAAGAAGAACATCATCATGGCTTTGAAAATTAAGGGACCGGTTTGGACAAAATTCAGCAGCACTTTTTCATGCAGCTCTTGGTAAAAATAGGATTGCCAACGTCCAATGATGGATATGGAAGAGGAGGAGGAGGAGGAGGATTATTGATCTGCTTTCCACCGTGTGTTAAGCATGTTAAATGTGAGCTACTCAATAATCCATAGTAGAGTTTAATTATGGACCACCTCAGATCTCTTGATATTGTCTCCACACTACATCCAGGATGATGGTTTTTTTTTTCAGTTTCCTTATATGTTTTTTGGAGGGGGGAGATAACATTTCACTCTCTTCATTTTCACTCTTTAAACTCTCTCCTAAAAGGTCGAAATGATTGGCCTCAGCTACATTACAACCCACGTGGTGGCTTCTGAGTTTTAGAATCCTGTGTGAACCAAGATATGATGTCTTGTTGAGCTGTGGTGGTGCAGTGGTTAGAGTGCAGGACTGCAGGCTACTTCTGCTGACTACCAACTGCTTGCAATTTGGCAGTTCTAATCTTACCAGACTCAAGGGTGACTCAGCCTTCCATCCTTCCAGGGTGGGTAAAATGAGGACCCAGATTGTTGGGGGCAAGAGGTTGACTCTGTAAACTGCTTAGAGAGGGCTGTAAAGCACTGTGAACTGGTATATCAGTCTAAGTGCTATTGCTATGGTTCCACAAATCAAGGTGATATGATTTGCAAGGAGGCTTCATGGTGATTTCCTGAACTGAGAGGGATTTGAATCAATGGTCTACATACCTTCTTCCAACTACATAAATCTGTGATTCTGTGATTTGAAAGAACAATCTGAATGTCAACCCTGAAGTGAGCCTGGCTGAGGCCATCTTGAAGGCTTCAGGGTTGCCACAAGGCAGAAGAAGGGACAGGGAGGGGGAAAATAGTTAGACAGGGTTTTGTAGTCAAAACAAAAACTTTCCCTGTGGGAACCAAGGACATTCTAACAGGTGGCTGGCCAGAGGAGGAGTAAAGTAAGCAAGCAAGCAGCAAGCAGCTTGATTGGGCAGCATGGCTAGTGACTTGGGAGACAGGGAAAATTTTATTTTTAATGAGGTGAAAGCTGCAGGAACTTTCAACGTCGGCTTTCACCATTTGTGCCAATATATGATGTATCCAATAAAATTGTTCTTTGAGGAACCTACCTGCGTCAGAGTTGTATTTCCTTAGGGTGCATTACTTGGAAACCTAACCCTGAGTTTATATATCACCAAAGAGTTTTGTGAAAGACCAGCTAAAGCACCGAACAGCCAGTCCAACGGACTCAACGAAACAGCTGCTCCTTTGTCACATTTTAGAGCTAAACTTGAGACAATGCATTATTTCCTTGTTTGTCTAGAATGTGGGGAATTCAAAGCTCTTTTTGTTTAGTTTACAAAGGGAGCGGAATTAGCAAAGTAAATCACAGGTAGTTAAGTATTTATGTCAGGGGATTTTTAAAAATTGTTGTCTTGGGACTAATGAACTGAAGGTCAGCACGGTTTACTGTTAACTCTTATCTCGTACCAGGAAGCTAACGGTGGTGTAGACTACAAAGCAATGTAAACAGAGTCACACTGTTCCCTACCCTTCCTGTTGCTTCAATGCTTGTTTCCTCCATCTCCACACTTTCACTTTTCCTTTCCTATCACATCAATTAAGACTGAATCTGCAGGCAAGGACCTGGACTACAGTGGTACCTAAGTTCTGGGAGGCACGACGGGTACCATAAATGATGAGCACCAAACACATTTTTCCTGTAAGGAATGGTGAGTCACAAGACAAGCCAGCACCAACTAGCTTGTGTTCTGACCTAGGCTTCCCCAAAAAGCACGAAGCAGAGTCCTGGTCCCGACAAAACCCCTTTTATTAAATGAATGTGAACCCCTCTCATTCACATTCAGAAAGGCCTGGCATACAGTCTTTTAAAGGGATATTTATGACCACAGACCTTCTCTATCTTGGAAAGCTGCCATGTAAATATTTTCCAAAGTCTTTGGAAAGACTTGGCACAGAGTCTCTGAGATTCACAGACAGATCTTCACACTCCTGAAATGAATGAACAAACGAATGAATTGTTTCCTGGAAAAGCCCCCTCCCCTTTCGCTCCTCTTTTATTTCCTATGGGAGGGGCCATTCACTGTCCACCTGTGGCTTTAGTCCCAAGTTGACCCTGATTTCTTAGCTGTTCTTTTCTTCTGGCAGCTCTGCATATGCGCACACTGGGAACAGGCTCCAGCTGTTCCTCTGCCTCACTGCTGTCTAGCTCCATAGGGATATGATCACTGCAATACGGCCTTGGCCCCCTCTCTGCCTCTGACGCAGAGCCCTCGTCTGAGCCTTCCCCAACCTCCAGGACTGGCCCATCCTCATCCCCAACCTCCTCACTGTCCGACTCTGCTGCCAGCTCCACTGGCCGACCACAATGGCTTGTGCATTGAGTACCAAACAAACAATAAGTACCAGGACAAACCTTTCACATCAAAATGCATTAAGTACCAAATTCAATGAATTTCAAAGAAAGCAACTGAGAACAACGCAACCACTTTTATGTATTGAGTTAAGGTTCATTTATGGATATGAGAGTTATGCCATGCATACATAGGTAATCCTCAACCTACGACCACAATGGAGTCCAAAAGTTCAGTTGCTAAGCAAAACAGTTGTTAAGTGAGTTTTGTCTCATTTTTGCAACCATTCTTGCAGTTGTTAAGCTAGTAACATAGTTGTTAATTAAATCTGGCTTCCCCATTGACTTTGTGAGAAGGTCGCAAAAGGGAATCATGGGACCCCAGGACACTGCGGCCGTCATAACTATGAGTCAGTTAACTAGGTGAGTTGAGTTGTGGCTGTAGGGATGCTGCAACAGTCATAAGTGTGAAAAATGGTCATAAATAAGTCACATTTTAACTGCTGTTGTAACTTTGAATGGTCACTAAATAAACAGTTGTAAGTCAAGGACTACCCTGAAAGAGTTTTGTATGGTCTTTCTACACAAATCCAGGAATGGGGTATTTGGAAGTCAATTATTTTAAAATAAAATGTTGGAAACCATTTTAGTTGCTTTGTGGAAAAAAGTACAGGTAGTCCTTAACGTACGACCATAATGGGGACCAGAATTTGTTGTCAAGCAAGGCAGTTGTTAAGTGAGTCACACCTGCTTTTATTATCTTTTTGCCCTGGTTGTTAAGTGGCTCGTCACAGTTGTTAAGCAATTCACATGAACATACAGGAAATCAGGCTTCTCCTATTGGATTTTGCTGGTCAGAATTTCCCCTGGGGAGGTCACAGAGGGTGATCACATGACCCTGGCATGCTGCACCCATCATAAATACTCTTGGCAGTTGCCAAGCACCTGAGTTTTAATCATGTGACCATTGGGATATTATGATGGTGCGAGGACTAATCATAAGTCACTTTTTCCAGTGTTGTTGTAACTTCAAACAGTGGCTAAATGAATGGCTGTAAATCGAGGATTTCCTGCACAGATTTTAAAAGCCAGCTGAGTGTCTTTGGGGCACTTCCTCTTTGCTCGCCCTAGGAAGCAGGCAATGGCCAACTATCTTTGATATCTTATCAAGGGATTTGGCCAATCAACAGATCCAAAGGCACACACAGAGGGGAGGAGGGAGGAGGAGAAGGAAAAGGAGAAGGAGAAGCAGGAGGAGAAGGAGAAGTGGAGAAGGAAAAGGAGAAGAAAGAGAAGGACAAGGACAAGAAGGAGGAAAAGAAAAGGGAGAAAGAGGAGAAGGAGGAGGAGAGAATTCTCTATTGGTACTAAAAAAGCTCTCGTTGACTTGGCTGATCCAGCTGCCAGCACAAACCTTGAAAATGTTCCAACCAGAAACACAATTGTCGCAATGCAACAATTAAAGCATGGAACCATAACTGAGAAGGTCCAGATTCAAACCCTATTCAGCCAAGATATCTTTGGACCATTCCTGACTGGCTTGGCAAACTTCACGAACTTAAGCAAAGTTTGTGGAAGAAGTCACAATAGGCACTACAACATTTTAAAAAAATGAGAAGTGGGAGGACAAAACCCACACCCCAAAAAAGAAACCATAGAATCATAAGATTGGACGGGATCTTAGAAGTTATGATCCAATTCCCTCCCCCAAGGTATTTTCGACCAAGGGTTGTCAATCTTTCTTGAAAACCTCCAGCTATGGAGCAATTTCAGAAATAGGGGAAATCCCTGGGAGGTGTTGAATTGTCAAGAAAAAAATTGTTGTTATCCCTACATCTCTTGCGACATCTAGCAGCGGAGTGAGCTGCAAAAATATTTGAAGGTGCATGGGGGCCACACTTCAAGGCACAAGTAGCCCATCTCTTAGCTACTCCATTTTACCAACATCCACAATCATAAGTATCCATACCTAACCCACAACTGAAGCAATGAAAGTGTGCAGAAAAGAGCAGCAAAGACAATATAGGATCTAAAGGCTAATCTATAGGATGAGCTAATTCAAAATAGAACTGGAAGGTCTTGTCTGAAGGTCTTGGAGGTCTTCTAGTCCAGCCCCCTGCTCAAGCAGGATACCCTATAGTCCAGTGGTCTCCAACCTTGGCAACTTTAAGACCTGTGGACTTCAACCCCCAGAGTTCCTCAGCCAGCAAAACTCCACAAGTCTTAAAGTTGCCAAGGTTGGAGACCACTGCCCTATACCATTTTAGATAAGTGGCTGTCCAGTCTCTTCTTAAAAACCTGCAGTGATGAAGTACTTACAACTTCTGAAGGCAAACTGTTCCATGGTTAATTATCTTAAGAATTTCTCTTTAACTCCAGGTTGCTTCTCTCCTTGATTAGTATCCATCCATTGTTTCTTGTCCTGCCCTCCGGTGCTTTGAAAAATAAGTTGACCTCCTCTTCTTTATGGCAGCCCCTGAAATACTGGAATAGTGCCATCACGTCACCTTCTATATAGGTATATCCAGTCTTTTATAGTATATCCAGCTATTGAAGGGAAAGATTAGGGAGGACATGATAGCAGGATTCACAGAGAACAAGGGATTGACTTATTCTCACCAGAGGGCAAAACAAGAATGGGTGGAAGCTTGTCAAAGAGAGAGCCAACCTAGTTGGAGGTGAAAAAAATATGACAGTGACATCAACTAATCAATGTAACAGTTTTGGGTGCTCCATCACTGAAGATCTTCAAAAATAGACTGGACAACCATTTTAATTGGATGGTCCAAGGCCGGGATACGAACCTATGACATTTGTCAGGACATGCGAGATCCGCATTGCATTATAGGTGCGGCACACCCACTCATGACCCCCCCCGGACTCCCCCCCCCGGCTTATGGCACCTGAGCCAAAAAAGGTTCACCATTGCTGGTCTAAGGCTTTGAACAGAGGGTTGGACTAGAAGACATCCAAGATCTCTTCCAGCTCTATGATTCTGTGTTCTACGAAGCCTACATTGTGATAGACACCATCATGACCACTTCATCATTTGACCTCTGTCTCCTCAGCCATCTGTGTTCCCAGTAAATCTGTTGTGGCCTGTCAGCTGCTGGCCCTCCAGCAGACGAATCAGAGGTGAAGGAGAAGGCGTGGGAGTCAGGGTCAGTATCAAGGCAACATGAGAGCTCCGAGGGGAAAGAGGGAATGGAGCTGTCAGAGAGAGAGAGACAGAGGCGGTGTCTGGGCCGTCCATCAGCCCTCAGATGGAGTCAACAGCCCCCAGGTCTTGTGGTGGCTGATGAGAAGGAGGAGGAACAGCTGGGTCCAGTGCCTGATATGTGACTGCAGAAGGCAGAGGAGAGGAGAGCAGTGGAAACCCATGGGCCGGTCCTTGGGATGGAAGAGTCACCGCTGCTAGCAAAGCCCTACCTTAGCTCTGGGGATAAAAGGCAGGGGGCAGAGATGAATAGATGTGGAAGAGGAGAGGAGAGCAGTGGAAATGTGTGGACTGGTCCTTGGGATGGAAGAGTCACCGCTGCTAGCAAAGCCCTACCCTAGCTCTGGGGATAAAAGGCAGGGGCCGGAGATGAATAGATGTGGAAGAGGAGAGGAGAGCAGTGGAAATGTGTGGGCTGGTCCTAGGGACAGAAGAGCCACCGCTGCTAGCAAAGCCCTACCCTAGCTCTGGGGATAGAAGGCAGTGGGCAGAGAGGAATAAATGCGGCAGACAACTATTCATCTCCCTGCCAGATGGACTTGTTAGCCTGCGGTGAGAGAGAAACTTTTTGCCGGGGCTGCTGGCGCTTCTAATAAAGGAATCTTTGAGTTCACTTCACAGGGTTTGTCATGCTTGGGGAGCTGGGTCAGAATAAAATCAGAGTGGCAAAGGCTATCTAGTTGCCCACTAAACATCTCATCTCTATGTACTTTCTATCTCCATCTGCAGGACATGATAATAAAAAAAACCATGAAGATGGTGGGTGCAACCCTTCTTTTTTTTATGTGCACTGCACTTGAGACACACAAAGAATGAACAAACCCTTCCATTGCATCATTATGTCCAATGTCTTGAACTTGTTTTATTCTACTCCTCGGCCATGCTTGACATTTCCTCTATTGCTTTCCTTGTGTTAAACGGCAGATTTTAAATTCCTGAAGGCCCGGCTATTCAGCTGTTGAGTGATGGCAGACTAGCAATCATCATCATTTGTATTTGTATTTGTATTTGTATTTTATTATTTGTATGCTGCCCTTCTCCGGGAGGATTCAGGGCGGCGAACAATTCAAGGGGGGAAAAAAGGGAAACATAAAAGACAAAATACAGATAATAAAAGTAGACAACAGTCGCACAACCATACATGTCGAGAGGGGAGGGAACTCATCATCCCCAGGCCTGCCGGCAAAGCCAGGTTTTGACGGCTTTTCGGAAGGCCTGGAGAGAGGTGAGGGTCCGAATCTCTGCGGGGAGTTCATTCCAGAGGGCCGGAGCTGCCACAGAGAAGGCCCTCCCCCGGGTAATAGCCAGGTGGCATTGGCTGGTAGATGGCACCTGGAGGAGGCCAACCCTGTGAGATCTAATGGGTCTGTGGGAGGTAATTGGCAGTAGGCGGTCTCTCAAGTACCCAGGTCCAATACCATGAAGGGGTTTATAAGTTACGACTAGCACCTTGAAGCGTATCCGGAGACTGATCGGTAACCAGTGCAGCTCGCGGAGGATAGGTGTAACGTGGGTGTACCGAGGTGCACCCACAATCGCTCGCGCGGCTGGGTTCTGGACGAGTTGAAGTCTCTGAATACTCTTCAAGGGCTGCCCCATGTAGAGCGCATTGCAGTAGTATCATTATCACAGAAGGCATGACAAAACCACAGCCTTATGATGCATCAACTGGGCATCGAAGAAGCAATAGGAAGCTCCACAAATCAGTGAAACAAAAAGCAGAATCAAAACCAACTGGAAGCAAATTCACTTTCCTCCCTCAAATAGAACCAGGAACTCCTCCAATCTGTGACCTCAGACCCCATCGCTCCTGACCAAAGATGGCTTAAAATATCCAAACCATTTTCTAACAAGTCATGAATTGGCAGAGTTTCTCAACAGGAAAGGAAATGTGTTTGGTGACAATTGTAAAAGTCATTCCTGATTTCCTTTTGTGCAAAAAAACAAAAACCAAAACACCCGGACAGTTTATACTACTAATCTCAAGAAAATTATTATCTGACACCAGAGAGTAAACATGCCTGCTTGTAAGTAAAGCCACCCTATTCTATAGGACTTACTTTTACTTGTAAAACCAACTTGTAAATGGCCACATAATGGTTTCTTAAATGTAGTTCGGGATGAACCATTTGCAGTATTATTGTTGTTGTGGTTGCTGTCGTTATTATTTTGCAGAAAATGAAAGGATTGAAAAGATTACATTCCATTTCAAATCTAACTGTAAAGAAGAATTGGGTGGGGGGATCCTTTAGGGGAATAAAAGGGAAACCTTAAAAGAATCTTTTTATCAGGTGATTTTTTTCTCCTGAACATTTTTAAAAAAATCCATGAAAAATCATACAACAATATATGTCAGAGTAATAACCATAAAAGGGATTGGACCATTACACAAACCACTTTGAAATGAAGTGGCACAGATACCTTGGAGAGAAAAAAGGAGAGGGAAAGAGGGAAAGAAGAAGGGAGAGAGAAAGAGAAAAAAAGATAGATAGATGATAGATAGATAGATGACAGATAGATAGATAGACAGATAGATAGATAGATGATATAATTTGTCCTGATGTGACAATAATAACTTTCCATCTCTCATTCTCAACTAATCAACCCAAAAAGTTTTCCAACTGCACGTCATTCTTTCTGCTCCTCGTTTACGTCTCTTTTTCCCTTATCAGAGTTTGCAAAAATATTTACTTTTCTGAGCAATAAAACACCCAAACGTATATTTTGCCCCTTGCAACAGTCGGATGGCTGATCGTAAAACAAGGCAGACCAAGCCGCTTTTAGAATTGTGGAATGCAGAGGAAACTCCTTGCAGGAAAAATCTGGACTTACCTCCAAGAATCCAAGCAGAGGAATGGTCTTAACCAAAGTTTGCGGACGGGATTTCTAGCAGCCGTTCAGCAAAACAGCAATGAGTCAGTTGCACAGTAAAACTCCTCCTCCTTGTTCAGCTGACCGAGGCCCAAAATTTCCCCAGGCAATAATTCGAGTTCTCATTGTAACTCTTTCATGCCTAAGAAGATTGCAGCTCATTTTCCACCAAGGTTGTAAAAGTCTCCAGAACATCAATGAATGAAAAATCCAGTAACATCCCTGCTTAGCTCAATTACTACTTTCAGTAATTTCTGAAAACTTGGAGGGAGCGTATGATGTCCCAAACATCTACAATTGTTCTCAAAATTGGATAAAATCTAATCTAACGTAACCTGACCTAACCTAACAGAGGTGAACTTCAAAAAGTTTTACTACAGGTTCTGTGGGAGTGGCAGGGGAAGGATACTGCAAAATCCCCATTCCCACCCTACTCTGGTGCCAGCCAGAGGTGGTGTTTGCCAGTTCTCCGAAGTACTCAAAATTTCCGCTGTATTTCACTCCTGTAACCTAACCTAACCAGAAGGGACCTTGGAGGTCTTCTAGTCCAGTCCCCTGCTCAACCAGGAGACCTTATACCATTTAAGACAAGTGACTGTCCAGTCTCTTCTTGAAAACTACCAGTATTGAGGCACCCACAACTTCTGGAGGCAAGCTGTTCCACTGGTGAATTGTTCCCACTGTTAGGAAATTTCTCCTTAATTCCAGGTTGCTTCTCTCCTTGATTAGTTTTCATCCATTGTTTCTTGTCCTGCCTTCTGGTGCTTTGGAAAATTAGTTGACACTCACTCCTTTGTGGTAGCCTCTTAAATGCTGGAATGCTGCCATCATGTCACCTCCAACTCCTTCTTTTTCACTAGACTAGCCATACCCAATTCCTGCAACTGTTCTTCATATGTTTTAATCTCCAGGCCTTTAATCATCTTACCTGCCGTTCAATCTTTTGATATCTATCTTTTGATATCAAGAAGATAAAGTGTTTCTCTCGTGCAGTGAGTGAAGCAAAAGGGCGCAGCCTTCAGTTCAGTTCAGTTTATTATATTTATATGCTGTCCTTTTCCCCCGAAGGGGACTCAGGGCGGCTCACAACTCGAACTGGGGGAGGGGGATACAGACAATTTTTTTTAAAAAAACAAGCATGAGAATGTATAATTTAAAACTCACAACAGTCGTACCATTCGAGACGGGGGCAACAGTTCTTTAGCCCCAGGCCTGTCGGAACAGCCAGGTTTTAAGGGCTTTGCGGAAGGCCTGGAGGGTGGTGAGGGTTCGAATCTCCACAGGGAGTTCGTTCCAGAGAGTCGGAGCAGCCACAGAGAAGGCTCTCCTCCGGGTAGTCACCAGTCGACACTAGCCGGCGGATGGAATTCGGAGGAGGCCTAATCTGTGGGATCTAATCGGTCTAGTGGAGGTGATTGGCAGCAGGTGGTCTCTCAAGTACCCAGGTCCAATACCATGAAGGGCTTTATAAATGACGACTAGCGCCTTGAAGCGTATCCGGAGACCAATAGGCAGTCAGTGCAGCTTGCGGAGGATAGGTGTTACGTGGGTGAACCGAGGTGCACCCACGATCGCTCGCGCGGCTGCATTCTGGACAAGCTGAAGTCTCCGAATACTCTTCAAGGGCTGCCTCATGTAGAGCATCTTTTCCAAGCAAAGAATGTCAAAAATGGATGCTTTCGTTCATTGTTGTTTATGCGCAACAAATTGTGCATTTGTTCCAGATGGAATTTAATATTTATATGGTGGTAGATAATGCATTGACTTGCTTTAGTTGGGATGTTAGATTGTTGGGTTGACTAATTTAGGGATCAGTGTGTTCTGGACAAGATGTTCGTTTTAGTGTGTTAGGTGAAATAGATCGTCATGTTGACAGAAGCAGACAATTGTGTTGAAGTATGTATACAAATACATGCTACACATACACAATAATTGTGTTTTCCTTATCTGGTTTTACCATTAGTATATTAACTTAGTTATGAAACTGACTCATTCTCAGAGTTTTAGGGAATGGCAAACTAACTATATTTTCAGGGGTGGGTTCAAAAATGTTAGCAACCGTTATCTGCCCAGTTGCTAGGTGGGTGTGGCCATGGTGGGCGTGGCCTACTCAGCCTCCGGCACTAGGGGGGTGTTTTTGCCCTCCCCAGGTTTTCTTAGAGCCTCTGGGAGGGTGAAAACAGTCTCCCCCAGACTCTGTAGGCCTTCCGGAGGCTGGAAACAGGCGCATTTCCAGACTTCTGGAATTTCTGGGAAGCCTGTTTTCCACCCTCCCAGAGCTTCTGTATGAGCCCTGAACTTACCTGGCACCCAAAGCAGGCAACACAGAGACTCTTGGGAGGGATGGGATGGGGCCAGCCAGTCCTTGCAACAACCAGTTCAGAGAACCAGATGTAAAATTAGCATCCAGTTTGCTAAAACCTGTCCGAATCGGCTGAGTCCCACCCTTGTAAATATCATCCATGTTCACACAACACACTGAACCACTCAAAAACTAATCCAGGTTGGCATGTTGTACAAATGCTCTTCAAGATACTTAAGAGGGATGGGCAAACCCAGCCTTTGTATGATTTTGGGGAGCCCCTGGAAGTCCAGATGAAAATGGGAAAGATGAGGATAGATGAATATTCTGTTTGGGACAAGTTAAGAACAATAATACGGTCAATGGTTTTCCAGTTGCATTTCTTGCCAACCTCATTAGCGAGAGGGAAACCCAACCATTGTTCATTTTCCTTGGGCACACACAACGTGTGTATCCTTGGGTAGAAAGTTTAGCCAGCTTTAAAGTTGCTTGCATGGCAGTTTTTCTGCCCCTTGAGACCGACTTGTAGAGATATCTTGTGCTTAGTGACTCAGGTTATTTTGGAAGGTAGAATTGAGCACTGTTTTGGAAATATGCTAAATCTATGTCCACAAATAGCCCAATTAGAGGAAGTGTGGTGAGTGAAGCAAGAGGGAATCTCCTGATGCTTCTCAACAACTTTTCATGCTTTTCAGGCCTCCACCCTCCTGACCTAATACACTATTTTTGGACATGGGTTGAGCTCTATCACAGAAGCATGCTAGATGCGTGTTAAAAATAGAATATAGAAAGTAGAATAATAGTGTGGGAAGGAACGTTGAAAGTACCGAAGAGACCTTATAGCCTTGATGGAAAACCTATGGCATGCGTGCCAGAAGTGGCACACAAAGTCACCTCTTCCATGTTCCGGGACACTGCCCACCTGGTCTTCACACACACGGGAGCACCGGAAACTGGAAAAGCAGCCGCCCAGGTGCATGCGCACGCCAGGAAGATGATCTTCCAGTTTCCAGTGCACGCATGCGCACCAGCCAGCTGGTCTCTGCATGCACATGGGCACCAAAAACCAGAAGACCAGGTGGCCAGAGTGCATGCATGCACAGGAAATCGGAAGAGCAACCGCCTAGCATGCACATGTGCACCTGGGGGCTGCTCTTCCAGTTTCCAGCGTGCGCTCCCATTTCGGCACTCAGCCAAAAAGGTTTGTCGACACTGCCTTCTATCATTCCAGAACAATGGCTGTCCAGTCCCTTTTTGAAAACCTCCAGTGGTGGGGTACCCATAACTTCCAGATGCAAGCCATTCCACCGATTAATTGTCCTCACTGTCAGGGAATTTTTCCTTAGCTCTAGGTTGGATCTCTGTTTAATGAACTTTCATCCATTATTTCTTGTCCTACCTTCAGGTGCTTTGGAGAAAAAAATTGACAAAAACGATAATCTGGGTTGCTGGACATTGGCACCAAGAAATTATGATGAGGATGGGAGGGCAGTCCTTCCTACAGTATATCACTCACTGTCTCCTGACTGGGCCTGTGACCTGCCACTTGAATGGGGAGGGGAAGAAACAGGCAGATTTCTTATCCATTTCATTCTAATCTCTTCCAAATTGGTAACCCTCAAGGAGTTATGCGCACGCCAGGAAGATGATCTTCCAGTTTCCAGTGTGCGCATGCGCACCAGCCGATGGTGGAAAGTGGGCATAGTAGAAGTCTTTGGTGAAAGCGGTATAAAATGGCACCTTTGTTGAAGGCATGGCACTTCAACATGGTGCCCTATACCATGCTTTGCAAACTACAGTATCTGGGATCACATCTGCACTGAGAGCAACGAAGTGTACCAAATGTGGGTCAGTTAATATCACAAAAGTGTCCCATGTGTGCTCGATTAATGCTGCCCTATCCCAATCCTTCAAAGATGAGATATGGTGTTGCTCACAGCAATGCAGACTGAGTAATTGCAATAACTGAGTCAGAGTATCAGATGGAAAAACACACTAATAAAAGGCATGCTGGTTACCTACATACCAGAAACATTACAATATCCAGAAAGCAAGGCCTAGACTAATGAGTCGATGAACAACTGGGACACCAGTCTAGTTAATCAGGTTGGACATGTTTCTTTGGCAGCATCTGACCAAGAGATCAAACTATACAGCTTTATTTTTTCTTGCTTTCTGCCACAACTCCAAGAAGATCGGCAACTTAGTCCTTAAGTCAACAAGGAAAACTGTTTGCCCTTGGGGAAAATGTAGTGGTTAAGGCATCAAACTGGGAGGCTGGGAGTTTCAGTTCTGCCTTAGGCTTGAAGCCAACTAGGTGGTGTTGGGCCAGTCGTTCTCTCTCTAACCCTAGGAGAAGATGCCAAGGACCAAACACTGTCCCAAAACATTGCCAAGGTTTTCAGACTCCCGTACCTGGGTTTTTCACCTGTGGTTGAACAGCACAAATCAGGATGCCTTTTCCAGAAATGTCTTGCTGAGGCTACGGTAGAAACCCAGCAATTGGAGTGTCTAAATGATTTATTGCTTTATTATTATTTAAATGATTTATTGCTTTATTATTATAAATCAATATTTATTTATTTATTTATTGCCGAGCTAGCAATTGAGTTATCCAGACTTATGGTCCTGGGGGACTTCAATTTGCCTTCGCTCGGTGAACACTCTGATGGGGCGCAGGAGTTCATGGCTTCCATGACGGCCATGGGCTTGACCCAGGTAATCCGGGGCCCAACCCACTCAGCGGGTCACATGCTCGACCTCGTATTTCTCTCGGAGCAGTGGACTTGTGATCTTGGTCTGAGGGGCAATGAGATCATACCCCTGTCGTGGTCAGACCACTGCCTACTGAGGCTTGACTTTCGGAGGCCAAACCCCCACTGTAGGGAGGAGGAACCGACCAAGTGGTTCCGCCCCAGGCGACTTATGGACCCCTTGAGGTTCCAGACGGAGCTTGGGGTTATTCCTGATACTCTCGCCCACAGTCCGGTGGAGACTCTGGTTGCTGCCTGGCATTCGGCAGCATCGGAGACCCTTGACCGGATTGCGCCACTACGGCCCCTCCGAGGCGGCGGATCCCGGAGGCCTCCTTGGTTCACCGAGGAGCTCCGGGAGAGGAAGCGCCGGAGGAGATGCCTAGAGCACCTATGGAGGTCCGATAAGTCTGAATCGAACCGAGCACTCTTAACAACTTGCACCAAGGAGTACATCAGGGCACTTAGGACAGCAAAAAGATCATATATTGCCACCTTGGTTGCATCCGCTGAGTCCCGCCCAGCTACCCTGTTTAGGATAACCCGCTCCCTCCTACATAGGAGGGATACGGGGGACCCCTTGCAGGGTAGGGCTGAGGATTATGTCCAGTTCTTAGCAGACAAAGTTGCTCGGTTTCGGTCAGATTTGGACTCCACCTCTGCAGATCCAGCCGAGGCACAAGAGGATAAATTGGCAGACCATCCCTGGGTTGAGTTTCAGGATGTTGCCCCTGAGGATGTGGACAAGGCCATGAGAGCTGTGAGTGCCTCCACCTGTGTACTGGACCCGTGTCCCTCCTGGTTGGTCGCCAACAGCAGTGAGGTGACACGAGGCTGGATCCAGGCGGTTGTTACCGCCTCCCTTCGGGAGGGGTACTTCCCCTCCGCACTTAAAGCGGCGGTGGTGAGACCCCTCCTGAAGAAACCATCCTTGGATCCAGCTGTTCTCAACAACTATTGTCCAGTCTCCAACCTCCCCTTTGTAGGGAAGGTTGTTGAGAAGGTGGTGGCCTTCCAGCTTCAACGGTCCTTGGAGGAAGCCAGTTACCTAGACCCCTTCCAGTCCGGCTTCAGACCTGGTTACAGCACAGAAACCGCTTTGGTCGCATTGACAGATGATCTCTGGAGAGCCAGGGATGGAGGCCATGCCTCCATCCTGGTTCTCCTTGACCTCTCGGCGGCTTTCGATACCATCGACCATGGTATCCTTCTGCGAAGACTGCGGGAGGTGGGGGTGGGAGGCACTGTTTTGCAGTGGTTCTCCTCCTACCTCTCGGACAGGTCGCAGTCGGTGTTAGTTGGGGGGCAGAGATCGACCCCTAGGCCCCTAACATATGGGGTGCCGCAGGGTTCGGTCTTATCCCCCCTACTATTTAACATCTACATGAATGCTGGGCGAGATCATTCGGAGGCATGGGATAAGATACCACCAATACACGGACGATACCCAGTTGTATCTGACCGCCCCGTGCCAACTCAATGAAGCGGTGGACGTGATGAACCGGGGTCTTGAAGCCGTTAGGGACTGGATGAGGGCTAACAAGCTTGTACTCAACCCGGAGAAGACCGAGTGGCTGTTGTGTTTCCCTCCCAATAATTTGGCTAGTGTTCCATCACTCAGGCTGGGGGGCCAAACTTTATACCCCTCAGACAGGGTTCGCAACTTGGGAGTCCTCCTGGACCCACAGCTGACCTTCGATCACCATCTGACGGCTGTGACCAGGGGCGCATTTGCCCAGGTTCACCTGGTGCGCCAGTTGCGACCCTACCTGAACCGGGAGGCCCTCACAACAGTCACCCGGGCCCTTGTGACCTCTAGGCTGGAATACTGCAACGTGCTCTACATGGGGCTGCCCTTGAAGAGCATCCGGCGACTTCAGCTAGTCCAGAATGCGGCCGCGCAAGTGATCGTGGGTGCACCTCGGTTCGCCCACATAACACCTATCCTCCGCGAGCTGCGCTGGCTACCTGTTGATCTCCGGGTGTGCTTCAAGGTGCTACTTACCACCCATAAAGCCCTTCATGGTAGTGGATCTGCGTACTTGAGAGACCGCCTCCTGCCAATTACCTCCTTGCAACCTATTAGATCGCACAGATTAGGCCTCCTCCGAGTTCCATCCGCCAGTCAGTGTCGACTGGCAACTACACGGAGGAGAGCCTTTTCAGTAGTAGCTCCGACCCTTTGGAACGATCTCCCCGTGGAGATTCGTACCCTCACCACCGTCCAGACCTTCCGCACAGCCCTCAAGACCTGGCTATCCCGTCAGGCCTGGGGATAAAGATCGTAATCCGTCCCCACCCGAATGATGAATGTTGTGTACTATTTTTACTTATGTATTGTTTTATGTCTTACTGTCTTGTACTCCCCTCCCTATATATTGTAAGCCGCCCTGAGTCCCCTCAGGGAAAAGGGTGGCCTATAAATAATAAAACCTAACCTAAGATCGGCAACTTAGTCCTTAAGTCAACAAGGAAAACTGTTTGCCCTTGGGGAAAATGTAGTGGTTAAGGCATCAAACTGGGAGGCTGGGAGTTTCAGTTCTGCCTTAGGCTCGAAGCCAACTAGGTGGTGTTGGGCCAGTCGTTCTCTCTCTAACCCTAGGAGAAGATGCCAAGGACCAAACACCGTCCCAAAACGTTGCCAAGGTTTTCAGACACCTGTACCTGGGTTTTTCACCTGTGATTGAACAGCACAAATCAGGATGCCTTTTCCAGAAATGTCTTGCTGAGGCTACGGTAGAAACCCAGCAATTGGGGTGTCTAAATGATTTATTGCTTTGCACAGTGTGTGAACTGCAGGTGACTTGTTAGAAGCTGGAAAGCCAGACTACGAATGGTTTTGTAGAACAAAATATTCCCAGTTCAAAACGTACCTTTATTTTCATATTAGGAGGATATAGTCAAACTGTACTTTCTTCCCGTCTGCAAAACAAGAGGTAAAGCAACAATAATCGTAATAATCGGGGAATGTTAAAAGCTAAAGCAACCTGCAGGGGCCACCTGCTGTTTCCTTTTTTTCATTGCATCATCCATGCAATGCAGGTAAAAAGGGGAAGAGCTTGGATCAAGCAGTCACTGCAGATACCCCTTATAATCCAACAGCGGCTGTTTCTTTCAGGATTGTTCTTTAGATGCACAATATTCTTCAAGCCCTCTAAGATGCTTGAAGAAATGCAAAATAATACCAGCATATAATACCAAAACAATTCAAAAGAATACCAGCAGACAGTGAGACTCTGGAAAGAGTGCAGAAAGAGCAACTAGCAATAGCACTTAGACTTATATACCGCTTCACAGTGCTCTACAACTCTCTCAAAGCATATTTTCCCCAGCAATCTGGGTCCTCATTTTACCGACCTGGGAAGGATGGAAGGCTGAGTTAAGCTTGCGCCTGGTGAGATTTGAACTGCCGAATTGCAGACAGCCAGAAGTCAGCAGAAATAGCCTGCAGCACTGCACACTAACCACTGTGCCACCATGCAGTGATGATTAAAGGCCTGGAGACTAAAACACATGAAAAATGGTTGCAGGAAATGGGTACATCTGATACATGAGGGGCTGCCACAAAGAAGAGAGGGGCAACCTATTTACCAAAGCACCAGAAGGCAGGACTAGAAGCAACGGATGGAAACGAATCAAGGAGAGATCCAACCTAGAACCTAGGAGAATTTTCCTCACATTGAGAACATTTAACCAGTGGAACAAATTGCCTTCAGAAGTTGTAGATGCTCCATCACCGGAGGTTTTTAAGAAGAGATTGGACACCCATTTGTCCAGAATAATATAGAGTCTTCTGCTTGAACAGGACGTTGGACTAGATGATGTCCATGGTCCCATCCAACTCTGTTATTCTGTTATCCTTAAAAGAGAGTCATCCAGTCCCAGGTTAGACTCTTCAGATGATTCAAATTCAAGGACATACAACGCAGAAACCATTCTTATATACCGATTCTAAAAGTAAAGGTTCCTCTCGCACATATGTGCTTGTCGTTCCCAACTCTAGGGGGCAGTGCTCCATTTCAAAGCCAAAGAGCCAAAGACATCTCCGTGGTCATGTGGCTGGCATGACTAAACGCTGAAGGCTCATGGAACGCTGTTGCCTTCCCACCAAAGGTGGTTCCTATTTTTCTACTTGCATTTTTACATGCTTTCAAACTGCTAGGTTGGCAGAAGCTGGGACAAGTAATGGGAGCTCACTCCATTATGCGGTGCTAGGGATACGAACCGCTGAACTGCCAACCTTTCGACTGACAAGCTCAGCTTCTTAGAAACTCAGAAACTGATTCTATTGCTTGCTAAATATAGCTTATATTATTATATAAATATTATTATATATATTATTATTATTATATAAATAGCTTATATTCTTCCTCCTCAACCAGAGATAATTCACTTAAGTTGCACAACCATATACATTTTCCAGATAAATAAACCCAGTGCACTGCTGGTGTTAACTAGTTTGGTATTGAAACATCTGTAAGAAAAAAAACAAACCCAGCGAGCACTACCGAGGACCCCCACATACACATATTTTCCTCCTCCTGTCTTCTACTTCCGTTTTGTTACTTCTCATCTTCAACTCCCCCAGAATCTTGTGACTGGCCAAGCATGGGTCAGGCAGGGCGGTTGATCCGGGTTTCTCCCCAATTTTATTATTCTGATTTCCCCTCCTTTCCTCTCCCTCATTGACAAGTTGTTTTTTTCCTTTTTGGAAACGCTGCTCGTGATGCAGCTGGAAAATCCCACGAAGTCTGAAAAAAGTTTTGCACGAGCACAATGAGCTTGTTATTCCTCTGTGGATCATAATAACAGCCTTCTCGGTTGGCTGAACACAATTCGCAGGCAGTGGTTTCTGACTTTCACTTTTGTATTTGTATTTTGTATTGTATTTTGTATTTGTATTTCACGAAGCCAAGGTGGCGCAGTGGTTAAATGCAGCACTGCAGGCTACTTCAGCTGACTGCAGTTCTGTAGTTCGGCTGTTCAAATCTCACCGGCTCAGGGTTGACTCAGCCTTCCATCCTTCCGAGGTGGGTAAAATGAGGACCCAGATTGTTGTTGGGGGCAATATGCTGACTCTGTAAACCGCTTAGAGAGGGCTGAAAGCCCTATGAAGCGGTATATAAATCTAACTGCTATTGCTATTCACAGGGAGAGGCAAACCTGATTGTAAGCCATGGCTGAAGTTAGTGTGGAAAAGAGACAGCAGGGTGGCTTTATGCCTAAGGTGGGTCTAGAACTCCCAGTCTCCTGGTTTTTAACCTGTTACCACTATACCAAATCTGCCTTTCTAACATGGGTTAGGCTTTTGTTCAAATAGATTTGGGCACAGAAGTGGTTTGCCAGGGCTTCCTTCCTAGGGCTTAAACAGAAGGACTGCCTTAAGTCACCCAGTTGGCTTTGTGCCTAAGGTGGGTCTAGAACTCCCAGTCTCCTGGTTTTTAACCTGATGCGTCCACCACTATACCAAACTTGCTCTTTTATAGACATCACAGATCTTCAGGCCATTCATGGGGTGCAGATGGGTTGAGATTCATACTTGGCTTTTCATGGTAAAGGAAATAAATATATCTATGCAGACAGCTAAATTATGCTACAGGATATTCCTTCTATGTCAGTTCTTGGATCTCTTTCCTCACAATAGTAGTTTGGAACTTGGTCAGAAGGATCTTGTAGGGAAATTCTTCATGATCTAGAATATTACACTAGTAAAACCAAGGAGACCAATGACCAAGGAGACATTCAACCTGGAAATAAGGAGAAATTTTCTGACAGTGAGAAAAATCAACAGAAGTTGCCTTCAGAAGTTGTGGGAGCTTCATCACTGGAGGCTTTCAAGAAGAGACTGGACTGCCATCTGTCAGAAATGGTGTAGAGTCTCCTGCTTGGGCAGGGGGTTGGACTAGATGACCTACAAGTACCTTCCAACTCAGTTAATCTGTTAAATTAGGCATGGATTGTCACACAGGGATGGGATTTTTCACGGCCAGGATAAAAATTGGTTCTCCCTGTTCATTAAGTCTAATTATTCAGTCACAGGCTGAACAATTCACAGATGTAAATTGCCATTTCTTTGTAGGGGTCTAATACTTTTTCTTTTTCCAAAAATACCATCTTGGACTGGCTTCAGGGACCTTCTTTGAACACTAGCCTTAAAGTTAGTCTTTGAGATACAACCTGCCTATTGGGGCCATAAGCCATATTCATTGGCATCCTTCAGTCTCAAAAGACGATGGTATCATGCTCTGGGAAGAGATAAAGCTGGAGTGTCGTCTCCAGGGCACGAGGCCTGGGTAGATGAATATGGGGGATAGAGCGTTACCCAAGCAGCAGATCCTCCCTCTCCACATCGCTGAAATAATCCACTGGAACGGCAGAGCTGATACGATGGGTTCCAGCTACGTCACAGGAGTTAGCAGAACGTGGTTGTATACAGTCACGAACTGCTTCTGGGACTCCGGCTCTGATTTTGCCTCCAGATTGACTCCTGGAGCCTTTTCCAGTAGTGGATGTAGCCACAAGACAGTGGCGGTTTTTAATTAGAGTTTCCCTTCTCCTAGAAGATGGTCCTGCCGTTTTATGTGCCGTTGGGGTGTAGAGCCCTCCTCCGCCTTCAAAACCGTTGACCATCTTCTCCTGTAACCCTGGAAAGGGGCCCTTATGAGGTGCTACCAGCCAGGCCAGTTGGACCAAGGTTTTTTAAGGAGATGTTACTCCTCCATCACTCACCCTTCGTCCTGGCTTGTGACAGGCAGAGCCTGGCTTCCCAAACGTTGGGCCCAGGATGGCGGGTTTCCATAAGTCATCACAGTCACAAAAATGGGTTGGTGACATGACCCATTATTTGTGGTTTTTTGCACTGGTTGTTACGTGAAGACCACAGCTATGCAGTACACCAGGGGTCCCCAATCCCTACTGGGCCACGGCCTACTGAGATCCGGACCTACTGAGAACCGGGTCGTGCAAGAGGCAGGTCAGTGGATACACACGCACAACTCCACTCGCACGAGCAGCACCCCAAAGGATTATCATATGCCTTGTGTAACAGATTAACAGAGTTGGAAGGGACCTTGTAGGTCATCTAGTCTAACCCCCTTCCCAAGCAGGAGACCCTACAGCTGTCTCTTACCTAGAATCAAACTCACAACCTCCTGATTGCGAGGCAAGAACTCCACCTTTAGGCCACCAAAACTGTGCCTGGGTGAGTGGAGCTGCGCACTCATGCATGCCCACCAGCATGCAGCTTCTGAGGCCCAGTTCCCCTCTCTCCCAACAGCCGGGCTGCCAAGCCACCTGCTCCGAATGCTCCAACATTGGAGTGGTGAGAGCACAGATTGAGCGACCACCGCCTCCTCCTAAGTGGGATTGAGCTTCCCAACCTCCTTGACGCACGATGCAGGAGGCACCAATTTTGTTTGCTGCCTGCGAGCTCGGGGGCGGGCAGCAGCCAAGCGAGCATGCCAGGATCTGCCACCTGCCTCTAATCTGCAGTTTACCCAGGAGCAAGTTTACTCATGAGCAGGGTGCTCGGCAGCTGGCAAATTGCTGGCTTACTTGCTCGGCTGCTGCCCGCCCCCTGGAGCTCACAGGCAGTGAACAAAACCACACACTCTTCAGACTCTCCAGCTCTCCTGCGTTCAGCTTGGCGCGGCTCGGGTTGCTACTTTCTTTGGCCCTTTTAAAAAAAAAAAATGTTGTATGGCATATTTTATTTCCCATCCCCCAATCTGAAACATAAATTTGCCAAGCCACACTCACAAAATAAGCCACACCCACAGAACCAGTAGTAAAAAAATTGGAAACCCACCCCTGCCCCAAAGGCTTCCGTTCTCTGCCCCAAAGGCTTCCGTTCTCTGCCCCAAAGGCTTGTGCAAAGGGGCAAAAAAGACTTCGAGGGAGCAATCTCTCTGAGATCTTCGGGAGGGAGAATGCTGGACTATTGAATGCTGTTTAAAACACAACATGAAAATGAAAATATTACCCTGGTGATTAGCGGGACCCGTAAAGATAGCACAAGATAAAAGACATTACATTGCATATCTTTAAAAAATTAATCTTACTATCCTGCCTGTCATAGGTTTTTTTTTTGCTTCAGCCACATTTAAAAAAAAAAAAGGCAAGGAACGAAGGGGATTTCAAATTCAAAATAAAATGGATTTGGCCCAAAGCAACTGACTTCTATTTATTTTTTTCAAATGACCTCAGCTGAGAGGGAGATATGAGAAAGGGAGTTTCCCCAGTAATGCTAAATATTCTGCCAAAACAGTTTACCATTTAATTCTTTCATTCCTAGCAGGATATGTTTCAATAGAGGAACTTCCCAAAGACTATTCTTAGCTAATTTTAGAATACAATGAAAACCTCTGAGGTGGGGGGGGGGGAACAGAAGTAGGAAAAGGGTGTGTAGCAGATTACAATGCAAAACATAGAAGGAGGAACTCTTAATACTCTAGAGAGCTAAAACAAAACATTGCTCCTGAGGGCAGAATAAGAAGTAAGGAGGGGAACATTATCAAGGAGAGATTCAACCTAGAATTAAGAACAAATTTCATGACAGTGAGAATACTTAATCAGTAGAACAGCGTGCCTCTGGAAGGTGGGGGTCCTCCAACACTGGAGGTTTTTAAGAAGAGAGTGGAAAGCCCCTTGTCTGGAATGCTATAGAGTTTCCTGATTGAGTAGGGGGTTGGACTAGAAGATCTCCAAGGTCCCTGTCAATTCTGTAATGCTGTATTCAGGATTGTTGCATGTTTCTTCTTCTTTTTTTTTATTTTAAATATATATTTTATTCATTTTCACATTCCATTTTACAGTCACTTATATACTGGATATCTGCTATAAGAAAAGAAATAAAATAAAATAAAAAAGAAAACACAACTCATCATCATTCACAACCCCACCTGACACTTCCATCCTCCATACACCCCATCTTCCCCCTCCAACTTTCCTTTCCTCCCTCTAACACTCCCCTTCCCTACTTCCCTTTCCCCTCAAACCTTCCTTTCTCCCCTTCCTCCTAGCATTCCCCTTACGCCCTCCTTACATTCCCCTTACTCCTTCCTTACTCCTCCCTCTTCTTTCCCTCTACCTCTCCCCTTGGTGTGTTCCTTTATTCAACTCTTATTTATTAATATTGAACTATAATATGATAAAAAATAAAAAATAAAATAAACCAAGGAAAAAAAATATAAAGAAAGAAAAGAAAAAAAGAAAGAACAACAGTATACAAGTGCATTCTTCTTCTTATTGAAACTATATTAGCACCCACCCACCCACCCCCCGTAGATCCCCATCCCTAGTCCCCCCGACTTCCCAGGGCCCACACCTGGCACTGCCCTCTGTCAAACCCCTTCTAAAGTATCTTATGATCGTATGAATTAAAAATAAAAGTAATATAAAAAAATAGATAAAAAGAAATTACAAATTATAAAAAGGAAAAGAAAAGAAAAAAAGGGAAAAAAAGAAAAAAAGAACTCTTTGTATTAAGCTCAGCCCCCCATCTTTATTTATGTTTAAACAGTATAAATCATTCTATATGTATTTTATTCTCGTCTCTTGCTTCTTTGTTATTTACCCCAACCTCCTGTAGACTTTCCAGTTCATCTTCCTTAACCTTATATTCAAATAAAAATTTATACAAATTTGTGCAGACCTCAGTTTACAATCTAGCTCAAAATAATCTCACCAAACTTTCCCTTCTAGTAAGATTTAAGCAGTGTGGATCATTCCACATATTCAAATAATACTTTACACAAGAATCAGTTTGCATTCTATCTTAAAATAATCTCATCAAGCTTTCCCTTCTAATAGGATTTAAACAACGTAAATCATTCCGCATGCATTTTACCCTCGTCCCTTGCTTCTCTGATATTTACCACTATTTCCCATAGTCCCTCCAAATAATCTTTCTTATTTTCGAACAATAATTCACACAAGAGTCAGTTTACCTTTTAACTCGAAATACTCTGATCAGGCTTTCGCTCCCCCTCCACCTATCCCGCGTTACCCGGCTCCCTCCTCCCAAACCAAAGTTCAGTAAAGTTACCATCTCCACTCTCTTCACTTTAGAGTCCTGGACAATTTAAATTAAAGTTCAGACATACAAGTCCCGTGAAATATGCATTCAGCATCCACATAATTCAGTCCCAATATCACACCACCAATATCCAATTCCGCTTTTTCTACCGGAGAGAGATCGCAAACCCCCATTCAATCCACAACTTTGACGAATATTTTGGAATGTCTAAATCCTCGATCTCCACTCTTCTGCTTCTCCGAGAGAGGGAGAGCTACCCCCTCCATCTTGCAGCCATGTGGTCTGCTGCTTGCCTTCTCCTTCGGCTTGTCTTTCCTCTTTTCCAAGTGAATCAGGAAGTCCCGCCTTCAAAGTCTTATAGTAGAAATCTCGAGCCTCCGAAACAGAATTAAGACGAAATCTTTGATTTTCAAATGTGACCGTAATGCCGGCTGGTGCTTCCCATTTATACTGTATCTGGTGGTTTCTAAGCTCTTTAGTTAAGAAAGTATAGTCTCTTCTTGCTTTTAACATCTGGGATGGTATTTCTTTGAAGACAATCAAATCCTGCCCATCAACTCGCAACCTGTTATTGTAAAACTTTTGTATGATCGCATTTCTGGATTCTTTTGTGGAGAAATATATAATTATGTCCCTCGGGAGCTGTCGCTGTTCCGCTACCAACGAATTCTGGCGATAGATTTTCCGAATCTGCCAATCAAAATTAAATCCCGGGCTTCCCACCGCATGGCTGAAGGCCTCAACAAAGGTCTGTTTCAAATTCTCTCGCTCCTTTTCGCGCAATCCTCTGACTCTTATTGCATATGCCTTCTTGTTAAAATTTATCATAACGAGCTGTTCTTGAGTATCTCTAATTTTTTGTTGTAATGTTTGGATATTAGTAGTCAAATTAGAATTAGCCTCCTCCAAACTTTCCAATTTATTCTCCATTTCAGCGGTATAATCTGTCAGAGCAGACACGGCTACAAATGTATTCGCCTTCATTTGGGCAATCTTAGTCTCTAAATTATCATATAGCTCCAATACAAATTCTTTAATTTCCTGTTTAAAGTCATTAAGCATTTGAAAGAGAAATTCCTGTCTTAAGAATTCTCCAGTAGAGGGCGTAGGAGACAAGGGCAGCGATTTCATAACAGATTCTTTAAGCACATTCATAGAGAAACGCTTCGGCTTTAACCTGGGAGCCATTATAAATAAACAAATAAACAGCGCTCTCGCTCCCCTCTGTTTCCCCAAAAAAAATATTTTGTTTATAGATTTTGGATAATTAATAAGGAATGGTCTGCAGGAAGGTAGAGCCGGCTAAGTACATCCCCTATCAGTCACCAACGGAGAAAAATCGCCATTTTGAAGTGCGTTTAAACAAAGAAGCCTCTAGGACAAATGAGGCTGGTGTTTAAGATAGTAATAAAAGCAAAAATCTCTCAGGGGTGGGACCCGCTCGTATTAATCATAGCTTCAAACAACTTTGCTTTGTCCTGAGGGGGGAGTCACCTGTCTAGGGCTGCAAAAAAAAAAACAGCTGAGAAGAACTGCCTGGAGATAAGAGCTCAGCTTACGCTGGATCTAATCTCCGTCCACAGCCAAAAAAAAAGAAAAAGGCTGTGAACTACGAATAGACCCTAGCCACTGAGCTTCTCCCTGCCCCTTTCTAGCCAAAAAGGGGTGATATCTATGATCTTATTTAGATATACAGACCAGATCTCTGAGAAGAGCTCCGTTGAGCCCTCTTCAGCGACAGGCTCCGCCCCCAGAAGCCCCCGCATGTTTCTTCTTTATTATTACTCCCATCCCATTTTCGGTTACTGAGAATCTTCTCTCAGACGGATGGATGAATAGATAGAGATAAATTAGATAGATGAAAGATAGATAGATAGATAGATAGATAGATAGATAGATAGATAGATAGATAGATAGATAGATAGATAGATAGATAGATAGAGGCAGGCTGGCTGGCTGGCTAGATAGATAATGGAGAGAGAGAGAGACAGAGAGAGAGAGAGAGAGACAGTGACAGAGACACAGAGACAGACAGAGAGAGAGAGAGAGAGAGAAAGGCAGATAGATAATGGCTGGCTGGAGAGAGGCTTGCTGGAGAGAGAGAGACAGAGACAGAGAGAGACAGACAGACAGACAGACAGAGAGAGAGAGAGGGAGGGAGGGAGGGAGAGAATGGATGGCTGGAACAGAAGTTGCCTTCAGAAGTTGTGGGAGCTTCATTGGAAGCTTTCAACAAGAGCCCTTTGTCAGAAATAATGTAGGGTCTCCTGCTTGGGCAGAACATTGGACTAGATGACCCACAAGGTCCCTTCCAACCCTGTTAATCTGAATCTATCTAAGATGATCAAAGGCCTGGAGGCTAAGACATGTGGTGAATGGTTGCAGGAACCAGGCATGGCTAGTCTAGTGAAGAGAAGGACCAGGCAAGACAGGAGAGCAGTTGTGTGATCCCTTAGTCCTTCTCTTCATTAGACTAGACATTCCCAATTCCTGCAACCATTCATCCCAGGGTTTAGACTCCAGTCACCACCGTGAAAATGTGAATAGCAATAGCAATAGCACTTAGACTTATATACCACTTCACTAAGCAGTTTTACAGCGTCACCTATTGCCCCCAACAATCTGGGTCCTCATTTAACCCACCTCATAATATTGAAATGTAGCTAAATGCTAGAATCATGAATTTGAGATGGGCAGACATGTCAGTTGAAATAATAAAGACATGAATAAGAACAATAATCATCCAATAGCTGCTGGTTGAGACAGCTGGGAATTGTAATATATCAATAGCAATTTAGCAACATTTAGCAAGAGCCGTGATGGGTGCAGTGATTAGAATTCAGTATTGCAGGCTACTTCTGCTGACTGCCGTCTGCCTGCAGTTTGGCAGTTTGAATCTCACCAGGCTCAAGGTTCACTCAGCCTTCCGATCTTCCGAGTGGGTCAAATGAGGGATTGTTGGGGGCAAATAGGCTGACTCTGTAAACTGCTGTAAAACACTGTGAAGTGGTATATAAGACTAAATGCTATTGCCCTTTCATCCCATACATCCATCCATCCATCATTACAGGCTAACTCTGCTCAAGGCCAGGAATTCGATTCTGGGCGGCTCAAGGTTGACTTAGCCTTCCATCCTTCCGTGGTCGGTAGAATGAGTACCCAGATTGTTGGGGGCAATATGCTGACTCTGTAAACTGCTTAGAGAGGGCTCTAAAGCACTGTGAAACAGTGACATGTGGTGAGGTTTATGGCTGGTGAGGCATTGACACAGTGGTGTCAATGTGGTGGGTTTCAAATTCTTTTAGACTTGTGGACTTCAACTCCCAGACTTCCACAGCCAGACATGCTCGGTTCCGATTTAAAGCGACAGCATTTGTTTTTCTCCTTTGCAAAAAAGTTTCCTTCATTCTTTTTCTTCTCCCTCCCCTCCTTCCTCCCTCTCTCCCTTCCTCCCCCCCCCCTCTCAAACAGATACATGCGCTTGCAGGCTGGGATGAGAGAAGAGGCAGAGAAGCCAGAGGGTAGCCGATCCAAGCCTTTGATTGCAGGCGGAGCCACGTTGCCTTTTCAAACTTGTAAACTGTGAAGCTGGGCTTATATAGTTGTATCCAGCTGTGTGTGTGTGTGTGTGTGTTTGAAAAGGCAACATGGCTCTGCCTGCAATCAAACTAATCTTGGGGAGGGATCTACACTTGAGGATGAAGTTTGAATTCCTTTTCCAGCTGTTTCAGAGAGGATTTCAACTCTGCTCTTGCCTGTCATCATGAAAAGAAAAAAAATGTAAAAGGAAAAAGGCAAGAGCTGAGGTCAGGCTGAGCTAGTTGCTGCCTCACCGTGGATGATTCTGCTTAACTGTTTTAAAAAGCCTCTAAAAAAGTGCCGTCTACAGAAGGCAGGAGAACGATGTGCCTCAACTGCGTCAGGAATTTTTCGGCTTTTAACCCTTGCTTAACTCTGCTTGAGTGATCATAAAATGCCCAAAGTCAGACTAGATGAGGCACGTCGTTCTCCTGCCTTCTCCTGTACAGGGCGCTTTTTAGAGGCTTTTTTAAACAGTTAAGCACTAAGCAGAGTCATCCACGGTGATTCTGGCAGCAACTAGCTTAGCCTGACCTCAGCTCTTGCCTTTTTCCTTTTACATTTCTTTTCTTTTCATGATAGTGGTGAGGCTCTGCCTTCCCTGCCTGCATGTCCCTGCTGCGAAGCAGTATATAAGTCTACATATATAAGTCTCTATATATAAATATATAAGCCATGCAGTCTAGGGAATCCTAGGAGTTGAAGTCCACAAGTCTTAAAGTTGCTAAGGTTGGGCACCTCTGATTGAGACGTTTTCAGATTTCCCACCCATTGGTGATGTCATAATAAATTATTAAAAAGGGTGGGATTTGGATTGCAGGTCACTCACCAAGCTCTGTTGCTTCAACAGATTAATATGTCTACACCACTGGAATTCCCAGAATAAACTGCTTCAAACTTACTTTCAGTTTCTCAATGATTGAAGCAAACAGTATTTAAAAGTTAATGTTCAAACGGAAACCCCAACGTTTCTTTGAAGCAACTGTCTTCCCCAGTTGAAGTAGCCCAGCCTGAAGGGGGAGGGAATATTTTTCTTGTCTCTCTCTGCATTGTTTGTTTTCCCAGAGGTCCACCACGAGGCCATCGCGTGGTGACCTTTGTTCACCTGCCCTTGGAGGTGATGAAAGATAAATGGCCACATGCAGCATGGAGCGCTGACTTCATCTTTATGGAAGAGAAAGTACCTTCGCTTACAATTCTACCTCGGCAGTCACAGGCTGGAAGGGACCTTGGAGGCCTTCTAGTCCAACATCCTGCTCAAGCAGGAGACCCTCTACCTGTGATGGTGAAGCAATAGCACGCGTGCCCGAAGTGGCAGGTGGAACCATGTTGCCTGACACCTGTGGCATCGCCCGTTCCTCTTCCGGGTTTCTGGGGCACATGCACGCATGATGATCAGCTGGACCGTGCCTGCAACAGTGCTGGAAATGGGAAGAGCTGGTCTCCTGTTTTCTGGCATGAGCCAGCTGATCGTTGCACACACATGCACATCAGTAACCGGAAAACTAACTTTCAGGTGCTCATGCGCACGCCGGAAAGTGGAAGTTCATTTTCTGGTGCATGCAGGGCCCCATTGGCAGCTCCCCTTCCAGGTTGCAGCCCCAACGAGCGTGCTCCATGCACGCATGTCCTCCCTTTTCAGCACTTGCCGCCGAAAAGGTTCACCATCACTGCCCTATTCCATTTCCAACAAATAGATTGTCCAGTATCTTTTTGAAAGCCTCCAGTGATGAAACACCCACAACTTCTGAAGGCAAGCTATTCCATGAATTGATTGCTTTAATTTTTAGGAAATTTCTCCTTAGTTCTAGGTTGTTTCTCTCCTTCCTTAGTTAGTTTAAAAAATGGTCCTATTAAATTGGATTACAAATCTGAGAATTTGTCCCTCAAATTGTTCAGCAATCCAGAAAAATTTGATCTCTAAATGCAGGACAAAATATGTGACACTTAACTGTTTAACTGTTTAATAAATTTATAGGCCGCCCAATCTCGGAGGACTTAAATAATAAATTTATTTCTTCTAAATCATAGCTTGTAACTCTGGAGACAAATGTGGCAGTGTGTGTGTGTGTTTGTATGTGTGTGTGTGTATAAGATCATCTGATCATTTCTTTGTTATAATATCTAAATGATTTGGCCTTAAATTGTATTGTACTTGTAGACATATTCCAAGCGGTGAATTTGAAGTAGAAATGGCTGTTGGCTTTTTGGGGAGAACGAGGTTGTCTTGAATGGGTTACTTTGCAGATCCTCACTTTGATCTACCCACTTGGCTGGCGATATTTCAGCAACACCGTAAAGCGAGATGGGGATTGTGTAACCCCAAAGTGTGGTGTGAAATCTGGAGCTTGGGCTTTATCTGGCCACAATAGCTGGAAGGTCCTGAGAATGCTGGTGAAGAAGAGGAAGAGCTCCATCCGAGCCAGGTTTTCTCCTAAGCAGACTCTCGGTCCTAAAAAGACAAAGGGAAGGAGAAAGAGAGAATTCAGGCAGCTGAAGGCTGGCAACCAATTGCAAATGCCGGATCTGTTTCTTTCTTGAAACTACGACCCCAAATCTCATGAGATTTCCAAAGTTGGTAACAGTTCTTTTGCATTCTTCGCTTCGCCAAAAGATTTATCTTCTAAGACTCTATGCAACACACCTCATATTGTTTAAACTTTAAAAAGATGTTGAGACTCTGGAAACAGCGCAGAAAAGAGCAACAAAGATTATTAGAGGCTAAAATAAATGAAGAATGGTTGCAGGAAATGGGTAGGTCTAGTCTAGTGAAAAGAAGGACTAGGGTGGACATGATAGCTGTGTTCCAAAATTTGAAGGGCTGCCTTCGTCAACCTGTTCTCCAAAGCCCCTGAGGGCAGGACAAGAAGCAATGGGTGGAAACTAATCAAGGAGAAAAGTAAGCTGGAACCTAGGAGAAATTTCCTAACGGTGAGGCCAATTAACCAGTGGAACAACTGGCCTTCAGACATTGTGGGTGCTCCATCACTGGAGGTTCTTAAGAAGAGACTGGACAACCACTTCTCTGGAATGGTGTAGGGTCTCCTGCTTGAGCACACCTTTTATGGTCCAGGACCAGGTGTTCTGGACTGACCGCATTCAACATGATTACCTGTGCTTCTTTTAAACCTGATTTTCCTATAGGATGCTGAATTATAAACTGAGCCCAAGAGCTGACCTTCACAAGACCCTAAAGAAAGGCTTCCACTAAAAGTATATGTTTGTGTGAGTGTGTCCGTGTGTGTGTGTGTGAGAGAGAGAGACAGAGAGAGAGAGACAGAGAGAGAGAGAGAGAGACAGAGAGAGAAAGAGAGAGAGACAGAGAGAGAGAGAGAGAGACAGAGAGAGAAAGAGAGAGAGACAGAGGGAGAGTGAGAGACAGAGAGACAGAGACAGCGAGAGACAGAGAGAGACAGAGAGAGAGACAGAGAGAGAGAGACAGACGGAGAGAGAGAGACAGACGGAGAGAGAGAGAGACGGAGGGAGAGTGAGAGACAGAGAGAGAGATAGAGAGAGAGACAGAGAGAGAGAGAGACAGAGAGAGAGACAGACGGAGAGAGAGAGAGACAGATGGAGGGAAAGAGACAGACGGAGGGAGAGACAGACAGACAGATAGAGATAGAGAGAGAAACAGAGAGACACCGAGAGACAGAGACAGATAGAGAGACAGAGAGTGGGGAGGTGACAGGGAGAGAGAGAGAGAGAGAGAGACAGACAGACAGACAGACAGACAGGCAGGCAGGCAGGCAGGCAGGCAGGCATAGGGAGACAGAGACAAATTCACCTGCTGAAAATGCCAAAAAGGCTTCTGGCTTCACAAACTCTCCCTCTTCATTCAGGAAGTTGGAGGGGTTGAACTCATTGGGAAACTTCCACTGGGATTCATCACGATGGGCAGACTGGATGTTGACAAAAACCATGGTGTCCTGCAAAAGAGAAGCACACAACAAAGGCATACAACCTTATGGCATAAAATGAGATTCAAAAAGGAAACCTCCCATTGATCTCAATCTCTTGCTTCCTCTTGCTCTCATATACAAACACAGCCGCCTCAGGTGAGGAAGACACAGGTAGACATCTGACGATTCACCAAACCTCCACTTCATGTAAAACAATTAAAGGTTTCTGCTTTTACCTTGGGGATTTCATACCCAAAAAGCTGCATATCTTTTATGGGGGCATGAGGTATTCCAAAAGAAGCAACATTTGAAACGCGTTGGATTTCATGAATGACGGCGTTGGTGTAGGGCAACTTTGCTCTGTCTTTGTACTTCAAGATTGCCTTGTTTCCCACCACCGTGTCTATTTCCTTCCAGCATTTCTCTGAGGAACAAATGGGTTGGTTACCTTTTGGGAAATATTTTCATTGACTTTAAGTAGACAATGGTTTGTTTTCCAAGCAGGTGTCCTCCCCCCCCCCCCCCCCGAAGTGAGGAGAATGAAGCTGATTGAGTTTCCAGCCATGATAATTCAGGATCCTTCTTTAATTACATAATAAATAAAGTTATTACTATTACAGGTCAAGAGTCCTATTTCGCAATTGTTTACCTTGGATCTCTGGAAAGGCCATCAAATAGAGCAATGCCCACTGCAGTGTTGATGCCATCGTCTCTGTTCCAGCCACAAACAGGTTAGACAGTAAGATCAGTAGCTGCTCTTCCTCAAAATATGAACCTTTCCTCTCGGGCTTTTCATAGTTAAAAAACAAAGAATATTATTACAATTACAATCCAATGGAAAAAGGACCTTCTCACACTCTTTAATTCAGTTGATAACTCCAATTTGAAAGCAGGAATTCATTCTGGTAAATAGGACTAAAAAGAGAAAGAAAGTAGGGAGATTGGAAACAAGTAACTTCTGGTGATCACACATCACATCACATATCATAATAAAGTTGGGGAAGGGGATGCGGGGGTCCTCTAGAGCAGTGGCCCCCAATCTTTTGGGCACCAGGAATTGGTTCTTTAGAGGGTTTATAGGTTATAGGTTTATTAACATTTATAGGCCGCCCTTTTCCCTGAGGGGACTCAGGGAGGCTTACATAAAATCAGGGGAGGGAAATACAAGCAGTAACGTAGACAAACATAAAGTAAAATAATGAGCAACATTCATTCATCATTCGGGAGGGGCAATTATCTTTGTCCCCAGGCCTGACGGGCTAGCCAGGTCTTAAGGGCTATGTGGAAGGCCTGGACGGTGGTGAGAGTACGAATCTCCACGGGGAGATCGTTCCAAAGGGTCGGAGCTACAACTGAAAAGGCTCTCCTCCTTGTAGTTGCCAGCCGGCACTGGCTGGCAGATGGAACTCGGAGGAGGCCCAATCTGTGAGATCTAATTGGTCGCAGGGAGGTAATTGGCAGAAGGCGGTCTCTCAAGTACGCAGATCCACTAACATGGAGGGCTTTATGGGTGACTAGTAGCACCTTGAAGCGCACCCAGAGATTGACAGGTAGCCAGCGCAGCTCGCGGAGGATAGGTGTTATGTGGGTGAACCGAGGTGCACCCACGATCACTCGCGCGGCCGCATTCTGGACTAGCTGAAGTCGCCGGATGCTCTTCAAGGGCAGCCCCATGTAGAGCACATTGCAGTATTCCAGCCTAGAGGTCACAAGGGCCCGAGTGACTGTTGTGAGAGCCTCCCGATTCAGGTAGGGTCGCAACTGGTGCACCAGGCGAACCTGGGAAAATGCCCCCCTGGTCACAGCCGTCAAATGGTGGTCAAAGGACAGCTGTGGATCCAGGAGGACTCCCAAGTTGCGAACCCTCTCTGAGGGGTATAGAATTTGACCCCCCAGCCTGAGCGATGGAGTACTGGTCGAATTGTTGGGAGGGAAGCACAACAGCCACTCGGTCTTTTCCGGGTTGAGTACAAGCCCTCATCCAGTCCATAACGGCCTCAAGGCCTCGGTTCATCACGTCCGCCGCTTCATTGAGTTGGCACGGGGCGGACAGATACAACTGGGTATCGTCCGCATATTGATGGTATCTTATCCCGTGCCTGCGAATGATCTCTCCCAGCGGTTTCATGTAGATGTTGAATAGTAGGGGGGATAAGACCGAACCCTGAGGCACCCCATATGTTAGGGGCCTAGGGGTCGATCTCTGCCCCCCCACTAACACCGACTGCGACCTGTCCGAGAGGTAGGAGGAGAACCACCGCAGCACGGTGCCTCCCACTCCCACCTCCCGCAGTCGTCGCAGAAGGATACCATGGTCGATGGTATCGAAAGCCGCTGAGAGGTCAAGGAGAACCAGGATGGAGGGATGTCCTCCATCTCTGGCTCTCCAAAGATCATCGGTCAATGCGACCAAAGCGGTTTCTGTGCTGTAACCGGGTCTGAAGCCTGACTGGAAGGGGTCAAGATAACTTGCTTCCTCCAAGGACCGCTGGAGCTGGAAGGCCACCACCTTCTCAACAACCTTCCCAAGAAAGGGAAGGTTGGAGACTGGACGGTAGTTATTAAGAACAGCTGGATCCAAGGATGGCTTCTTCAGGAGGGGTCTTACCACCGCCGCTTTTAGCGCAGTGGGGAAGTTCCCCTCCCGAAGAGAGGCGGTAACAACCGCCTGGATCCAGCCTCGTGTCACCTCACTGCTGTTAGCAACCAGCCATGAGGGACACGGGTCCAGTACACAGGTGGAGGCACTTACTGCCCTCATGGCCTTGTCCACATCCCCAGGGGCAACATCCTGAAACTCAACCCAGAGGTGGTCTACTTCATCCTCTTGTGCCTCGGCTGGAACTGCAGGAATGGAGTCGAAGTCCGACCGAAACCGAGCAATTTTGTCCACTAAGAATTGGGCATAGTCCTCAGCTCTGCCCTGCAAGGGTTCCCCCGCTTCCCTCCTATTTAGTTGGGAGCGGGTTATCCTAAACAGGGTGGCTGGGCGGGACTCAGCGGATGCAACCAAGGTGGCTATATAAGATCTTTTCGCTGCCCTAAGTGCCCTGGTGTATTCCTTGGTGCTGATGGTTACCATTGCTCGGTTCGATTCGGACTTATCGGACCTCCATAGGTGCTCTAGGCGTCTCCTCCGGCGCTTCATCTCCCGGAGTTCCTCGGTGAACCAAGGAGGTCTCCGGGATCCGCCGCCTCGGAGGAGCCGTAGTGGCGCAATCCGGTCAAGGGTCTCCGATGCTGCCAAGTGCCAGGCAGCAACCAGAGACTCTACCGGACTGTGGGCGAAAGTATCAGGAATGACCCCAAGCTCCGTCTGGAACCTTAATGGCTCCATAAGTCGCCTGGGGCGGAACCACCTGGTCGGTTCCTCCTCCCTACAGTGGGGGTTTGGTCTCCGGAAGTAAAGCCTCAGTAGGCAGGGGACTGACCACGACAGGGGTATGATGTCGTTACCCCTCAGACCAAGATCACAAATCCACTCCTCCGAGAGGAATACGAGGTCGAGCATGTGACCCGCTGAATGGGTTGGGCCCCGGATTACTTGGGTCAAGCCCATGGCCATCATGGAAGCCATGAACTCCTGCGCCCCATCAGAGTGTTCACCGAGCGATGGCAAATTGAAGTCCCCCAGGACCATCAGCCTAGGGAACTCAATTGCCAGCTCGACTACCGACTCGAGGAGCGAGGGGAGGGCTGCTGCAACGCTGTTGGGAGGCAGGTACGTTAACAGCAGACCCACTTGACCCTTGAGGTCCAACTTTACCAGCAGAGACTCACACCCGAGAAGCTCCGGAGCAGGGACCCTACGAGGAGCTAATGACTCCCGGATAACAATAGCCACACCCCCACCCCTTCTCTGGGCTCTCGGCTGGTGCAGCACCTGAAATCCTTCTGGGCACATCTCTACGAGGGGGACTCCTCCCTCTGGGCCCAGCCAGGTTTCAGTAATACATGCCAGGTCTGCCCTCTCGTCTAAAATTAAGTCCCGGACGAGAGGAGCTTTATGTACCACAGACCTGGCATTTAGCGACAGCAGCCTGAGTCCAGGGTCCTGATTACTTGCGCCATCTGGTCTCGGAGTGGGACTCATAGGGCCGGAAGGAGGGATCTCTGTAATGTAGCGAATCCTCTTTCCCCGGTAATGGCCTGCCCTAAAGTCCCCGCCATATCTGCCCCTCCCTGTTACGACCGTGATACTCCGACCCTCTCCCGTGTCTCTGGTCCCCTCAACCACCCCCATGGCCCCCGCATCCCCCGGCAGGTCCTCCGAATCATACATACCCATGCACTCCCCCAAGCAATCCCCACGTAAAAGTTAAAACACAAAAAATTACAACAATATAATAGTAAAAAGTGGGACATTCATTCATCTCATACGTATCCCATGCATATCCCATACAAAGAGAAGAAAAAAGATGAAAGAAAAGGAGGAAAGGAGAATAAATTGCGCAGTTGATTAAAAATTAAAATGCGAGATCAGATAACATAACTGGCTCTCAGTGTTCAAGGTTGAAGTGGCTGGAGACCAGTTACAGTTCAGGTAGAATATATGGGGGAGTGTCTTATAACCCCTCTCTTCTTCTGTAAATTTATAAAAGTTCAACTGGCCGGAACAGTCCAAGATGGTAAAGGGTTTTCTTGTACAGGCACTGTCTAGGGCGATGCCACAAGGTAGCCACAGAAGGTAATAATAGTGACAATAGTCCAGGCCAGATGGAAATGTGCCAACAAGCCTAGGAATCCGGAGGCCGTGGCAAAAAAAGGCCGGAAGTTGAAGTGCCACAATAAAAGATAGTCCAGTGCCAAACAGAGAACACAGGGGGAAACCTCACAACAGTGGGGGCAGGCAAAGATGGAATCGCTTCTATGGGGCCACCTGACCAGACAAGAGCGGAGGAGGGGGGGGCAAAAACGGGGCGAAGACGAGGCCGTACGGGGGGGAGAGCCATCCAGAGGGACTGCCGCGGCACCAGGCAGAGCCAGCCGCCCAGCTTCCTCAGTCCCAAAAGTAGTGATCGTCCACTCTCCCTCCGAAGCAGCAATAGTCCGGCAAAGCCCCCAGGAGACACAGCCAACACGCTCACCCTCAGCAGTGTTCTTATCAGTCCGCTCTCTCTCCGAAGTAATGGCGGCCGAGCAAAGCCCCCAAAAAGCGCCGCCGACAGTTCCAACAATTCCTCCGTCCGTCCGCCCACGCTCCGGGGTGATGGCAACCAGAGAAAGTCCCCAGGAGGTGCAGCTAGCAACACGAGGGCACCAAAACCTTCAAAAAACGCCGAGGGACGTCGCCGCCAGCGAAAGACGCCGAAGTCCACCACCGCTGTTCTCAGCGTGGCCTCGCCTCCCCCACCGCCAGGCAGCACACAGACCTCCGATGTTTGAACGAGCCGGGGGCGCCCGAGAACGGCGGCCCCCGCAGAGGTCTGGCTTCCTCGGATCCCCCAGACTCCGGACATCCCCAAGGACCCCCTCACGGGAAATTCGAATCGATTTTTTTTGAGGTCTCCAGCGTTTTCCGTCTGAGTCAGAGGGTGGTTTCTCCATGGTCCAGAGGAGGTGTGGTTTCATCTGCTGCCTGCATTCCACAGATGGGGCTTTGCTAGTTTGCATAGCCTGGTTTCTGGCATGCTAGCAATAGCAGTTAGACTTATATACCGCTTCATAGGGCTTTCAGCCCTCTCTAAGCGGTTTACAGAGTCAGCATATTGCCCCCAACAACAATCCGGGTCCTCATTTTACCCACCTCGGAAGGATGGAAGGCTGAGTCAACCCTGAGCCGGTGAGATTTGAACAGCAGAACTGCAGTCAGCTGAGGTAGCCTGCAGTGCTACTTCAAGGTGATCCAACCGGTCAGTCCTTGAGAGATCAACCCTGAGGAGATCTTTAGAAGGCCAGATCCTGAAGAGGAAACTCAAGTACTTTGCCCCCCTAATGAGAAGGAAGGACTCCCTGGAGAAGAGCCTCATGCTGGGAAAGACTGAAGGCAAAAGAAGAAGGGGATGACAGAGAATGAGGTGGCTGGATAAAGTTACCAAAACAGTCGGCGTGAGCTTAAATGGACTCTGGGAGATGGTAGAGGACAGGAAGGCCTGGAGGCAGTTGTCCATGGGGTTGGGATGGGTTGGACATGACTTTGCAACTAACAACAACAAAGTGGTGGGGTCTCTACAACATGCAAAGAAAGCAAAGGGACATTGCTTCACTCACAAAATGTGTCACCCAGGCAGAAAGTGGATTTTAAACAAAATCTAGAAAAATCACTATCAAGGTTTTGGCGACATTTTCAAGAGGCTAATGTCAGAAAAATAGATCCAAGATGAGAGGAAGAGAAATCACTGCAAATTCAACAGGAAAAGTCTGAGGAATCTACCTTCTGCATTTCTTCTAAATATGCATCAGTGAAATCTCGAGGTTCTCCTGGAATCATGGTTGCCTTGTGCTCGTCAATCTCTTGTTGATGGAAAGCTTGTATTTTCTTCGTCACTCTGAATAATTCCTGATGGGGCAGGGGAAGACTTCTCACTAAGGGCACCTCATTGTAAAGCTACCAGCAAAGAGAAAGAAATTAATTAATTAACTTGGTCATGATTAATATATCTTCCTTTATGGGATAAATGGAGCAGGAAAAGAAAGAATTTGGTAGGGAGTCAAATAGCCCAATAAATTTCAAAAAATGTCCCAGTGCGGTAAAATTCACCCTGATTAAATTTGGATAGCAACAAATAACTCACACAGAAGCTTCACCTACACTTCCCATAACTCTGATGAGATAATATTCTAATTACAAGGAAAATTGGCTTTTCTAGGTGCTAAGAAAACCGGACTGTTTCTAAAATAGGTGAGACATGAAAACTCAAATTCCCACCACCAAATTGCGCATTAATTTTGAATAGTCTTTTGGATTTTTGTTAAGGATACCAAGGCCCAGGGTCCTGCTAGTATTCGGGAATTTTGATGTATCATATGTAGCAAAGTTTTGAGGAAGCTGTCATCATATTCAAAATGTTTTCCAAATAATATGGTAGACATTATGTTGGCAACTGCAGCATCCAGCAATTCATAAGGATCAAAAGGCTCATCTGTCAAAGAAAAGAAATTAGATCCCTATCAAATCATTTGCCTTTATGTTCCTTTAGAGTAGAGTAGAGTAGAGTAGAGTAGAGTAGAGTAGAGTAGAGTAGAGTAGAGTAGAGTAGAACAGAACAGAACAGAACAGAATAGAATAGAATAGAATTCTTTATTAGCCAAGTGTGATTGGATACACAAGAAATTTGTCTTGGGTGCATAATATGTTCTCAGTGTACATAAAAAGACAAGATACATTCGCCAAGAATCATAAGGTACAACATTTGAAGATAGTCGTTAGATACAAATAAGCAATCAGAAAACAAGCAATATCAATATAAATCGTAAGGATACAAGCAACAAAGTTATAGTCCTGCAGTCGTCAGTGGGAGGAGATGGGTGATAGGAATGATGAGAAGACTAATAGTAATAGTAATAAAGCCTTAGTGAATAGTTTGACAACGACGATTAACAGTTGTTTATATACAAATATATACAGACATATACATGGAAATAAATCCCTTATCACTCACCTACGAACACAAGGAGAGAAATGAGGTACACGTCGAGAGAGAGAGAGAGAAACGTCCCCTATTGGCTACACTTATATAGACACCTCTTAAAAAGGTAAATGACTTGTGTGGACCCTACCAGAGTCTCAAAGAGGTGATACCTGTATTGCTGAATCATCCTCATTGCATCAGCTTACAGATTACAATTTACAACCTTACATCAGCTGGCAGCTATTAAATTCTCATTACCTGACAGACCAACTCAATTGGGCCCTATGGAAACCAAAACCAACTTTGGAATGACAATCCCTCAACCATCCCTTCCTGTCCCAGGAGAACTTACTCATGTTTTTAGTGAATGCTTGAATCAAACAAGTTGCCTCCTCCAGGATCTTTTCTTCCATGGATTTTCTGCCCACTCCAAAGTTTCTGAGATGCATTGAAGAAAACCTTCTTTGCTCCTTCCATTCTTCACCATATGTTAATGTCAGTAAACCTAAAACAAAACAAAAACATCCTGGACTTATTTACCCTTACCTTGCTTATCAGAAACTATTTGTTTATTTTTTTAAAAAAATAAAAGTGTATTTTCATAAACAGCAATATAAGTAATATAAGTAAATAGCAATTTACTTATTTTATAGCACTTTAATAGCACTTAGCACTTATATACCGCTTCACAGGGCTTTACAGCTCTCTCTAAGCAGTTTACAGAGTCAGCCTCTGGCCCCCAACAATTTGGGTCCCCATTTTACCCACCTGGGAAGGATGGAAGGGTGAGTCAACCTTCAGCATGAACAGAGAATTATGAAATTATATAATTATAATTATATAATTCATGTTCAGACAATAAAATATAACTATGCCAAGGACCTACATTGAGTAGGCTTTATTACAGCTAATTCTAACATTTAAAGAGATTGTTCCTTCTCTTAGTAGAAAATTTGGGTCAGAAATCCAGAATGTAGAGAAAAAAGATTATTGGTAGCTGGGTAACTTAGAGCCCTACCAAGAACAAACAAGAATTTGAAAAAGACAAAAGTAAATTATATACAATTACCTTTCTTCCTAGCGAGGACATCCGTTATAGGAAATGATGCTCTCCCAGCAAATTCTGTGCCTTTTACCACAAGAACCTCCTTGGTTGAAGGAAACCCATGAGTGAAAACCACAGGGGTTCTTCCAAGATAAAGACTGAAGACAGGACCATATTTTTCCCCCAGCTGAAATGAAGTAGCAATAGCATTAGACCTATATACCGCTTCACAGTCCTTCACAGCCCTCTCTAAGCGATTTACAGAATCAGACTATTGTCCCCAACAATCTGGGTCCTCATTTTACCGATCTTGGAAGGATGGAAGGTTGAGTCAACCTTGAGCCAGTCATGATCGTACTGATGGCAGTCAGAAGAATTAACCTGTAATACTGCCACTGTGGCTCAGTTGTCAGGATTGTCAAGGATTCCAAGAGTTCAGTGACTTTGACCCAATTTTATCAATGTACTGGTAAATGGGTCACTAGCAGACACCGAGACTAGTTGGCCAATTTATATTTCTCAAACATGTCCACGGTTGCTGTTCAGTCACTAAGTAGGTCTTGCAATCTCAAAGACTACAGCAGGCCAGCCCATAATTTGCCCAAATTCATGTTCAATGCATTGAAGACACAATCTAACCATCTCATCCTCTGCGTCCCCTTCTTCTTTCACCTTCCATCTTTCCCAACATCTTCTCCAAGAAAGGAGAACATGGAAGCAAATTATTCCCTTTGCTATGTCTCACCTTTTGGCAAGAGTCCAAGCAACTCCGTGTTGCAATGACAGTCTCCAACAAATAACTCTTTCAAGCCTGCCTAAGAGACAGAAATCCCTTTATTCCAGTGATCTCAAACAGCCGCAGTGGTGAAGGGGCCATGCCAAACGGGCCAGATGAATACCAGATGGATGCTGGGAGGCAGATTTTTTTTCTTGTTTTCCTCCCCCCAAAAGGTAGGTATAGTCTTATACTCCAAGAAAAATGGTATATTCTCTCTAAGTATAAAACTTAAAAGCAGGGGAAGGACAAGAAAAAAGTTGGACTGATTTGGAATTCCACAAAACCAGAGTAATAAACTATTCATTCATGAAGATAAACAACACCATCCTTTAGACTTTTAAAATATCAAATTTCTCCAGGAATCTACAGAGGACGAATGTTTCATTTTTGAAACTTGGAAGGGAAACCAAATGTGATTGGTAAAGAGCTCATGAAGCGTTCAGAGGAAGTTTAATGCAATTAGGAATTAGGATTCTTCTATATCAAATGACGAATATTTTCATATCTTCATAAGATTCTAAATATTTTACTCCAATTCTAGATGAAACAAGCATTGTGTCTCATGTAGACAAGTTAACAGAAACATACACCAATCCTTTTAGTTTCTTTTTGCAGGAACAAAAATGTCCGCAGATTCACTCTCTGAAGAATGAATAAAAAGCCTTACCTGGTTAAAAACCTTGAGGGGTTTCTTCTTAATGAACTGAAGCAGATTCCCAAGCAGGGGCAGCCTCCATGGCCCAGGGGGGAAACCTTTGGGACGCTGGTTCATCCAGAACCAGAGGAATAGGAGAGAAAGAACCATCAGCCAGCCGAAAGCAGCCATGTTGTTAGCAGGAATATCTTGTTCTGCCTCTCTCTCTGGCTATTGTACCTCGGAGACCAGCCAAAGATAAACCCTTTAAAGTTAGGATAAAGGGCACACGGTGTTCCTAAGTCAAATTTCATAAGCAGAAAATTAACATTAGCCCCATTTGAAATTGTTGCCAAATTACAGCATTATGTTCTTGTTTAAAATGTCGGGAAATGTTTCATCCATGAATCTGGAGAAGATGCAATTAGCCAACGAAAGGCAAAAATTATTGAAAGAAAAACAAAGGGGGAAAAAATTCCTGATCGCGTCCCCAGTGGGGCTGCAAAAATATAGCTAGGCTCCTTTTCCTACCACTCCCCCACAAAACTGTGATAGAAAACCCGGATACACAACGAACTTTTCTCATAATGTTTGTAAGCCAATTTTGCAAGCTTTTCTGTTGGCTCCCATTATACTCATTGGCAATGTTCCCTCTAATTTTTTTTCCGTGTGAGCGGAAAAGTATAGTGTTTGAGCAGCACATTTTCATACCTGAGCACCTGGATTTTTTCCATAGATGTCACCCAAGACAACGAACTTAGTGTTATTTGAAACTCAATTCTACCATGTAAATATCCATTAAGTAACGAAATCTCCCTATACAGGTAGGTAGTCCTCAATCTACGACCATCATTGAGCCCAAAGTTTCTATTGCTAAGGGAGACATTTGTTAAGTGAGTTTTGCCCCATTTTACAACCTTTCTTGCTACAGTTAAGTGAATCACTGCGGTTAAATCAGTAACCTGATTGTTAAGTCAGTCTGACTTTCCTACTGACTTTCCTTGGCAGATGGTTGCAAAAGGTGACCCCAGGACACTGCAACCATCATAAATATGAGGCAGTTGCCAAAGATCCAAATTTTGATCCTATGACCATGGGGATGCTGCAATGATCATGTGTGAAGAACAGCTGTAATTCACTTTTTTCAGTGCTGATGTAGCTTTAGTCATTAAGTGAACTGTTGTAAGTTGAGGACTATACTTTCCCCCTTACTATCCAATAGTCTGCAGTGATATTAGCAAGTTATGAATAAATTACCAACTGATGTAGATTAGCAATTGGAGCACTTAAAGAAGCAAACAAAGAGGGGAGAGGAAGGGAGGGAGGAAGGAAAGAAGGGAGAGGGAGAGAGAGACAGAGACAGAGGGAGAGACAAAAAAGGAAAGAGGAGAAAGAGAAAAAGAAAAGGGAGAGGAGGGTGGGAGGATAAGAAAAAGAGGCAGAAAAAAGAAAGAGAGAGAAAGAGGAAGGAAGAAAGAAGGAAGGAAGGAAAGAAAAAAGGAAGAAAGAAAAGAAGAGAGGAGAGGAGAGAAGAGAAGAGAAGGAATAGAGGCCAAAAAAGCAAACAAGGAAAAGTAGGGAAAAAACTTTCACTGGAAAACACTATTTTTCCATCAGTGCAAAACTTTCCTAAACAAGGTTAATTTTCTGGATTTTGACTTTCCGGTCCAGGTGGACCAAGAAGCCTTTATTTTCTTTTTCTAAAATCAAAATCTGCAGAGCACCAGCTCAACTCCCCCTTCCTGCGAAAAAAAGTGGCTGTGTCTTGAGGATAGTTTTGAACCAGGTCTCTTAAATCCTAGTCCAGCGCCTTAACTATTAAGCCCCTCAAGGAATGTGTAAAATAGCCCTTCCTAGGGCTTCGTCCTGTTTTTTGTCAGAAGTAAACTCTGGTAACAAATGCGGAATTATAATAACCCCAATCAATTTTGCTTTCTGTAAACTGTGTCTCAAATTATTAAAATGTCACTGCCTGTTTTATAATGTCAATAAAATTGTTAGAGACACATGATTCTTTCTAGCATGATTTCATACAAAAGCATTTTAAAGGTTTTAATGTGTTATTGAGAATAAATAAAGATTAACATTAGGCATAGAATTATAAAGTGTGAGTGGATTAAAATAGAATTCAACTATTATCACAGTCCCTTCCTACCACTGTATGGCTCCAAGGTGCTAAGGCGCTAGACTGTAAAGTAGAGGTTTGTGATTCACTTTTATACATGATAATTAAACTGAGTTGCTAATTGATTGAATATGACAATAGAAGGACAATTAAGCATGGGTTAAAATATATGAAACATGGACATATATAGAACTTTTAAGATGATGAACAAAGTGAGATGTTTACGGCTTGGTATTCTATATAGTAGATTAAAGGAATTGTAGTGAACATCGAACAGTAAGGATTGCAATTTATAGATAATTAAGGGTAATCTAATCTAAGATATGGAAAAATGGAGAGGGAACATGAAATATACTTATAATGGGAAATTATTGAGATTTAAAGACAATCACAAATTGGGGACATGGAAGGATGTATAATTATATAAATATAATGATAAAAATAGCTGGGAATTGTAACCAGGTCTACATCTCGGCCAAAATTAGGCTGCGGGGGGGGGGGGGGGAGTGGTGTTTAAAAGCACAATGACTATATATGTATACTTCTTTGTTCTTTTTTTAAAAAGAAGGAAGATATATGTTAAAATTAAATATGTATATCGAAAAGGAATTATAAATACCATCAACAAAAAATGGAGTTTGCTCAGAAGCTGAAATACACCAAGTAAATGAGAGGAAGAGTGTAGAAGAGAGGAGAGAGATAAGGGAAGAAGAGAGGGATAGGAGAGAGGGCAGGGGGAGGGGAGAGGAGGAGAGAAAGGAGGAGTGGAAAGGGGAAAGAGGAGAAGGAGAGAGGAAGGGAAACTAGAGAAGAGAAGGATGACAGAGGGAAGAAAGGAGGTAGGGAGTAGGAGGAGAGAGGGAGAAGAAAGTGACAAATATGGTGCATGGAGAGCAGAAGAACCAATAATTGTTTTTGGGAGCTGATGGTAAGATGAATTGATGTAAACATGCAATAATACAATACGATGTTGTATACAATAGTATACATGTGATTATATGTTATGAAAATGAAAAAATAAAAAACTTTATATAAAAAAAATTTGGAACATTGCTAGCATGTCACCCCATATCACTTCTTTTTACCAGATTAGCCATTCCCAATTCCTGCAACCGTTCTTCATATATTTTAGCCGTCAGCACTCCCCCACTTCACCAAATCAACTTTGTTGGTCTTCTCTGCTACTCCAGTGTTACCAAAGATGACATCAGATTTAACCCCATTTCAAATTTTTCCTACTACTTTCTTGAGATTGAAAATAGCAATAGCAATAGCAGTTAGACTTATATACCGCTTCATAGGGCTTTCAGCCCTCTCTAAATGGTTTACAGAATCAGCATATTGCCCCCAAGAACAATCTGGGTCCTCATTTTACCCACCTCGGAAGGATGGAAGGCTGAGTCAACTCTGAGCCGGTGAGATTTGAACAGCTGAACTGCAGAACTGCAGTCAGCTGAAGTAGCCTGCAGTGCTGCATTTAACCACTGTGCCACCTCAGCTCCCTAGCAGAAAAGCAGAATGCTCTAGTTATTCTACCATTATTATTGCGTTGCTCTTCCTGCACTTACATATTTATATTCTACCTTTCATTTTTATTTCTTTTTACGCATATTATACAGGTAGTCCTCAATGCACGGCCATGCCTGAGACCAAAATGTAGGTTGCTAAGTGCGAAATTTGTTAAGTGAGTTTTGCCCCATTTTGTAAAGTGAATCATTGCAGTTGTTAAATTGGCACAGTTGTTAAATTAATCTGGTTTCCCTGTTGACTTGGCTTGTCAAAGCCTCACAAAGGGTGTTCGCAACCTTTCAGACCTCAGGGAGACTAAATTCATAATTTTAAATCTCGTGGACCACTAATATGATTTTTTTAAAAAGATAAATAATATTTAGTGCAATATAAAAATTGCAAATAATTTTTCTGCGAACCACCAACATTTTCTCATAGACCAGTGATGGTCTCATTTTTGACTCATTGTGACTTGGATGTATTCTCAAACTTCTATGGGTCTCAACGTATTCTTAAACCTTACAATACATACTTGTGAATTATTGCATATCTGTTTGACTGTTTGAGTTTGTGTGTCCATACACGCATTTTTTTTAAAAAAAATGTTTTTTAAGTTTTATTATCTTTCTTGGCCTTATGGCTGCAGTACAGGGGTGGGTTTCAGCTGGTGTTACTGCTGGTTCACTCTCGTACATGCATGCGCAGTTCAATAAAAATTGTTCTGCGCATTTGCAGAACTGAAAAAAAAAGATAGTGGTGACCAGGGGAACTGGTTCAAGGGCGTGGCCAGTCTGGGTCGCTGCTGGTTCTGCAACCCAGCCAGCATGCCACTACTGGTTCGGCTGAACCGAGCCAAACTGGTAGGGACCTATCTCTACCGCAGTACATTTCTTTGACTTGAATTGAAAGAAATTCATTGCCCTGCAGCAATGCAGCAATCAGATAAGAGCGTACAAAAATACAGATAGTTCTTGACTTGCAACAGTTCATTTATACTCTTGGGAAAGGATGAAAATTAATAAAATTATTATATAGTTATTTGCTAAGTATTAAGATGGAAGATGAACAAGTGAAAGAAATGATGGTAAAAGTTCCCCTCGCATGTATGTGCTAGTTGTTCCTGACTCTAGGGGGCGGTGCTCATCTCCATTTCAAAGCCGAAGAGCCAGCGCGGTCCGAAGACATCTCTGTGGTCATGTGGCCAGCATGACTAAACACCGAAGGGACACAGAATGCTATTACTTTCCCACCAAAGGTTTTTCTATTTGCAGAAAACCCACCCCTTGCCATAGAGTCTTCTCTTGGCTTGCTGTGCTCCCTCCCTCTAACCGAAAGCTCCTGTCAAAATTGTGGTGCTGACCGGCAACAGAGAGCCGCAGAAGAGGAATGAAGGAGCCATATGTGGCTCCAGAGCCACAAGTTGCTGAGCCCTGCTTAAACCTATTTTGGCGAGATGGAAATTCCTGGTTCTTTCGACTTAAGAGTTCCTCTCCCTTTGACTAAAAGAAAAAAAGCAGAATTCCCTCAGGTTCTGATTGCACAATAACGGTTACCAATAATACAAGAAGGTTCTTGCCCAGACTTATGCCTTTAGTGGCACAAAAACTCAGAAACAATTGGAAGATAAACAGCTAGAATCACATCTGCCTGAACTTCTACGATCCCCTGAAAGACAGCATGTAAATCCCACTTTTGGAATACTTTGCATGCAGGAAAAGGACTCCGTTTATCCAGCAGTTCTGTAGAAGAAGATCTGGAGATTCTTGGACATCTTCAGTTCTCTTCTGGAGCAAGGCAGAAGAATTTGGCTCCAGCCTTGAGAAGGCGATAGAAGACGTGAACGGTTATTGTAAATCAGAGAAAAGAGAAAGTGTGTGGGAATGACTCTTTGTTGTGCCTCAGAAGAGAAAATGAAGGGTTTCAAGAGACTTTCAATAATCCCACTGCTGTCTTCTACTTGTCCTGGCCTTATTTGTCTGGTTGACTGGCAAAGACCAAGCCAGGTGGGCCCTCAGAAATCAAGAGCCCCTTTGACAATCTCCCCTGCACAGCTCACCCACTTTGTGTGGGCCTCAGATTCTCATGCCAGGAAGAGCCAGTTGATAAACAAGCAATGTGCTCTTCTCTTCTCTTCCTTCTCTTCTTTTCTCTTCTCTTCTGTATTCACCCCCCTTCCCTTCTATTCTCTAATCTATTCTACCCTATTCTATTATATTCTTTATTTTCTCTTCTTAATTCTTTTCTCCTCCCTTCCCTTCCTTTCCCTTCTATTCTCTATTTTCTCTTCTCTTCCTTCTCTTCTTTTCTCTTCTGTATTCACCTCCCTTCCCTTCCCTTCTCTTCCTTCTCTTCTCTTCTGTATTCATCTGACTTCCCTTCCCTTCTCTTCTCTTCCTTCTCTTCTCTTCTGTATTCACCTCCCTTCCCTTCTATTCTCTACTCTACTCTATTCTATTCTATTCTATTCTATTCTATTCTCTATTTTCTCTTCTCTTCTATATTCACCTCCCTTCCATTCCACTCCATTCCATTCTCTATTCTATTCTCTATTTTCTCCTCTCTTCTCTTCTCTTCTCTTCTCTTCTCTTCTCTTCCCTTCCCTTCTCCATTCTGCCTTCCAGTAATCTTAAACATCTATGGAGAGTCTCCATCATCCAGGTACTGGTTGTCCAAAATGTGCTTTTTCAAGGCAACTGTTTTTTCTTTGAAGATGTTTCCCTTCTCATCCAAGAGAATCACTCATCACTGGAGGCCTTCAAGAAGAGACTGGACTGCCATCTGTCAGAAAGGGTGTAGGGTCTCCTGCTTGGGCAGGGGGTTGGACTAGATGACCTACAAGATCCCTTCCAACTCTGTTAGTCTCTAATTTGTCAGAAGAAGAAGCTGAAGAAGATTCTTGGATGAGAAGCGAAACATCTTCAAAGAAAAACCAGAAAGTCCAGTTGCCTCTTGAAAAAAGCACCTTTGCGACAGTAATCTTAAAGAAATTGAGAAGAGACTTGGAAAATGAAATTCATCATCATAGTTTTGCATGGGATAGCATTTTATTTATGTTTTTAGAAAATGATCTTGTGCTGAATTTGAAGTAGAGGTGGCCATTGGCTGTTGGAGAGAATGGAATCGTCTTGAATCAATTGTTTTGTAGATCCTCCCTTACACCTACTCACAGGGCTAGCGACTTTTCAGCAACACCTTAAAGCGCGATGGGAATTGTGCAACCCCAAAGTGTGGTGTGAAATCTGGAGCTTGAGATTTATCTGGCCACAATAGCTGGAAGTTCCTGAGAATGCTGGTGAAGAAGAGGAAGAGCTCCATCCGAGCCAGGTTTTCCCCTACACAGACTCTCGGTCCTGAAACAACAAAGGGAATGAGAAAGAGAGAAGCCATTCAGACAGCTGAAGACTGACAAATTATTCCAACCACTGGACCCATCTTGGACCTTCACAAAATGATCCTAAAGAGGTTTTTTTTGCTTCGCTTTATTCTTGAAAAGACTCACCTTCTCAAATCAATCTTCACTTCTTTCATCTCTCACTTCAGTTCCTCTTTTTGTCTCTCATTCTGACCTTAGAAATCAGGTACTTATCTGTCTCATTCTTTCTCCATCACAGAGAGGGAGAGGGAGAGAGACAGAGAGACAAACACAGAGAGAGAGAGAGAGAGAGACAGAGAGACAAACAGAGAGAGAGAGAGACAGAGACAGAGACAAAGAGAGAGAGAGACAGACAGACAGACAGACAGACAGAAATAGACAGGCAGACAGGCAGAGAAACAGACAGAGAGAGGGGGAGAGAGGGAGACAGGGAGATAAAGAGACTCACAGAGAGAGGGAGACAGACAGACAGACAGACAGAGACAGACGGAGACAGACAGAGACAGACGGAGACAGATAGGACAGAGGGAAAGAGAGACAGGGATATAGAGAGACAGAGAGAGAGACAAAGAGAGAGAAACAGAGAGACACCGAGAGACAGAGAGAGACAGAGAAAGATAGAGAGACAGAGAGAGGGGGGAGACAGGGAGAGAGAGAGACAGACAGACAGACAGGCACAGGGAGACAGAGACAAATTCACCTGCTGAAAATGCCAAAAAGGCTTCTGGCTTCACAAACTCTCCCTCTTCATTCAGGAAGTTGGAGGGGTTGAACTCATTGGGAAACTTCCACTGGGATTCATCATGATGGGCAGACTGCAAGTTGACATAAACCATGGTGTCCTGCAGAAGTCAAAACAAATAGGCCATATTGAGGAAAGTCCTTGTGGTTGGACAGGGCTCTGGATGAGCTTCCAGATAGACCCGATTGAGATGTGGTTGGAGAATGGCAGATGCAGGTCAAAAAGTGTGAGGAGCACTGTTGGATCAAGCAGAGCAGAACTCAGAAATAGGAAAAAAATATTTCTATTCCCAAGTACTCCATTCCTAAATGAGAATGGCAGAGATTTAAGAAACATATTTGCTGCAAGGACTTTAGAAAACCTTGAAACGGTGTCAACTTGCAAAGCACCCCACAGAAAAAAGGGTAAATAGGTCTATGGTACTTTTATACAAAGCTGGCTAAGACGCTGAGCTTGTCGATCAGAAAGGTCTGCAGTTGGCAGTTCGAATCCCTAGCGCTGCGTATTGGAGTGAGCTCCTGTTACTTGTCCCAGCTTCTGCCAATCTAGTCCATAAAAAATGCTAATAGAAAAATAGGGACCACCTTTGGTGGGAAGGTAACAGCGCTCTGTGTGCCTTTGGCATTTAGTCATGCTGGCCACATGACCCCGGAGGTGTCCTTAGAGCCAGAAAATGACTAGCACACATATGGTGGGGGAACCTTTACCTTGATTTTATAAAGGCAGGCTCCAAAGAAAGAGAGAACAGAATTGATCGCAATTCTTGCTTTCTCTTGCTCTTACATAGAAACATCAGAAGGGGTATCCTCCCCTGGAGTGGGGAGGGAATGGAGATGTTGCAGTATCCTTCCCCTGCCATACCCACCAAGCCACAACCACAGAACCAGTAGTTAAAAATTTTGAATCCCACCACTGAGATTCAGGTCAGGAAGACACATGCAGATCCATCAACACTTCACTTTATGGGAAACAATTAAAGATTTCTGCCAGGGCTTTTATTACCTTGGGAATTTTATATCCAAAAAGCTGCACATCTTTTATGGGGACATGAGGAACTGCAAAAGGAACAACATTTGAAATGCGTTGGATTTCATGAATGACGGCGTTGGTGTAGGGCAACTTTTTTCTGTCTGCATACTCCAAGATTGCCTTGTTTCCCACCACCGTGTCTATTTCCTTCCAGCATTTCTCTGAGGAACAAACAGTTCAGTTACCTTCTGGAAAGCCTTTCTCCGGCTTCCTATAGATTTACTATCTGGTGTACTACCCAACCAGGTGCCCATCAGATGTGAGCAGAGTGCAGTTGACTGAATTCTCAGCCGTGAAAAGGAATTCAGGATCCCTTTTTTACTTTCCACAATAAGAGCAGATATTATGACTAGGACAAGTAAACTGTTTCGTAATTCCGTACCTTGAATCTCTGGAAAGGCCACCAAATAGAGCATTGTCCACTGAAGTGTTGCGGCCATTGTCTCTGTTCCAGCCAGAAATAGATCAGCCAGTAAGACTCGTAATTGCTCTTCTTCAAAGCCTGAACTTTTCTTCTCTGGCTTTTTGTCAGTGAAAACAACAAAGATGAATATCAAATAGAAAGAACGGATTTCCTCCCAGTTTGTGCATCCTTTTTAATAGAGTTGATAACATCAGTTTAAAAACTGGAATTCACTCAGAAAACTGTGGCTAAAAGGGTAACAGTAACTTCTTCCAGTAACAACCCAATATGATTGTTCCAAAGCTGCTTTTTCAGGAGGCAACTGGACTTCCTTCTTTTTTCTTTTGCAGACGTTTCACTTCTCATCCAAGAAGCTTCTTCAGCTCTGACTGGAGGGTGGGGAATGGAAGGATTTATATTCCTTGCAGGCAGCTGGTCATTTGTGTTCCTTTAGAGGGTCATTGAAGCACTGGGAGGTTTGACTGTGTCTTCAGGGTGACCTGAGTGGTGCAAATGGTTCCTGTAGTCTGCAATTTTTTCCTCTGGAAATCCATTCCTACTCCCACATCATTCAAGGGGTGTTCATCCCAAATTGTATAGCTCTTCAGCTCTTCAGGTCAGAGCTGAAGAAGCTTCTTGGGTGAGAAGTGAAATGTCTTCAAACAAGAAAGTCCAGTTGCCTCCTAAAAAAGAACCAACACCTGTAGGACTGAGAATCTCTACAAACCAATTATGATAGAAAGAGTTCAGGAAGATAATGAAGATCCTGCACAGCTGGCAATAGGAACTTTCCTCCCAGTCCTGGTCTAAAGATCTACTTCAGGATTTCCAATCCAGGGGTGAAATTCTACTGGTTTGGACAGGTTCGCCCGTACCGGTAATTAAAAAATGGTACCGATTTGGGTGAACTGGTAGTTCCAACAATCAGCTGTGCAACAATCAGCTGTGCCATGGGAAATTGCACAGAATAGCTGATTGTCACAGAGCTGATTGTCGGAACTACAATCTACTGGTCATTAGAACTACTGGGCAAACTAGTAGTTCTAATGACCGGTAGCAGACTTCAGAGCAATTCACCCTTGCTTCAATCCTCAGTCTGTGGACCAGCACTGGGCCGCACAGATAAGGGAAGGGCCATCCATGGGATACAGGCAGCATGGAAAGCTGCACCCACTCCTGTCCATGGAAAAACCTTTCTCCACGGAACCAATCCCTGGTGTGCAAAAGGTTGGGGCCCCTGTCCTAGTTAGTTGGGGCTATACAACGTGCAAAGCACCAGGGAGAAAGTAGATCTCTAGAAAAGTCACTGCATCGATGTGTCTGTGGCACTTTCATAAGGGACAATGTCAAAACCACAGGAAAAGAAAGGCCTGCAAATTGAACCATCTACCTTCTGTATTTCTTCTAAGTAGGCATCAGTGAAATCACGAGGTTCTCCTGGAGTCAAGGTCGCCTTGTGTTCTTCCACCTCCTTTTGAATAAAAACATATATTTTCTCTGCAGTTCTTAGTATTGTCTGGTGGGGCAAGGGGAGACTTCTTACCAAGGGCACCTCGTTGTAAAGCTGCCAGCAAACAGAAGAAAAACCAACATTGATGAATTCGATCATGGTAATCAATTTATACAATTCTTCTTCTTCTTGTGCCCTGTCCATCATCGGACGTTGGAGATCATGTTGGCAATCCTATTTTTGTGAACAGCCACATGAAAAAGTGCTGTTGAGTTTTGTCCAAACCGGCCCCTTAGATTTTGAAGCCATGATGTCCTTCTTCTGTCTCCTTTGCCTTCAATCTTCCCCTGGAGGATTAAGTGAAGGATGCCGTATTTTTTCTGGGTGTTGCACAACATGTGCAAAATATTCTAACTTTTGCTTTTGGTTTTTTACCACCAAGCAAGTGGTACTTGGGTTAGCGTGGTTGAATAAGTGGGGCCCCACGATTTGGTGGGGAGCTGGTTGCAGACACCTGAGGATAGGTCTAGGGCCCAAACCCTCCTCACAGAAGGAAAAATAATCCCTGGTAACATCTCTCATTCCCAAACTGATTGAGAATCAAATGTCCCAATAAGTGGAAACTAATCAAGGAGAGAAGCAACCTAGAACTAAGGAGAAATTTCCTGACAGTTCGAACAATCAATCAGTGGAACAACTTGCCTCCAGAGGTCGTGAATGCCCCAACACTGAAAGTTTTTAAGAAGATGTTGGACAATCATTTGTCTGAAGTAGTGTAAGATATTCTGCCTAAGCAGGGGGTTGGACTAGAAGACCTCCAAGGTCCCTTCTAAATCTGTTATTCTAAACTAAAGTTAAATTTCACTACAAAAACTGGCCCTTAATGAAACTGAGATAATTGCAGGTTTCCACCAAATCACTCACACAAGTTGTTTCACCCACTGTATCCTTGGTCTCTGCTGAGATGCTGTTCTAATTTCAGGAAACTCACAGAGTTTCCAAAATGTGTGAACTATGGAACGTTAAATGGCCACTTGTGCATTGATGTGAATCTTTCATCACGCTTCTTTTTTTTTTTTTTTTTTTTTTTAACAGAACTTTTTTATTTTTTTTTCTTTAAAAAAAACACAAATATGTCATCATTTGTCAATCATTAAAACATTGAAGTACAATTTTTTTTTTGTGTGTGTACCCCTCCCTCCCTCCACCCCCCCACCCCCCCTCCTCCTTCCCCCCCCCCGACTTCCCAGAACCCGTACACGGTATAGAATTTTAACTAACACAGTCTAAAATCTATTGAGAAAAAAGAAATAAAGAAATTAATGACATTCTAGATTGACCTTAGCTTCTTCTTACTGAACTAACTTTAAACAATTTAAATCATTCCTGATCTTAAGCATAGGCTAACTGGAATTTCTTAGTCCCGTATTTATTTTGTATATAGTCAATCCATTTTTTCCAGTCTCGTTTATATCTCTCATTTGAATGATCTTTGAGATATGCCGATATTTTAGCCATTTCAGCTAAGTTTGTTACTTTCAATGTCCATTCTTGAATTGTAGGCAAGTCTTCCTTCTTCCAATATTGCGCCACCAACAGTCTTGCTGCAGTTATCAGGTGAAGAGTCAAGTTGGTCTCTACCACTGTAAAGTCAGTACATATACCTAGTAAAAATAGCTGAGGACTAAACTTTATCCTTCTTTTAAAAACATTTTGCATGACCCACCATATTTTTATCCAAAATGCTTTAACCTTTTGGCAGGTCCACCATATATGATAATATGTAGCATCGAGAGAACCACATCTCCAACATTTAGGCTGTACATTCGGATACATAGAAGCCAACTTTTTAGGATCTAAATGCCATCTATAGAACATCTTGTAAAAATTTTCTCTCAGATTTTGAGCTTGTGTAAATTTCACATTTCTTACCCAGATTCTTTCCCATGTATCCAACATTATTGGTTCCTCAATATTTTGAACCCATTTTATCATACAATCTTTAACTAATTCTGTTTCCGAATCCATCTGTATTAATACATTATATATCCTCTTTATATGCATTAAGCTTTGATCTCTTATTTGTTTAAACAAGTTATCCTCAACTTGAATAAAACCAATTTTTTGATCTATTTTCCACCTAGCCTGTAATTGCCCATACTGGAACCATGTTTGAACTACCTTCTCCTCTTTTAATACCTCTAAAGATTTTAATTGTAATACCCCCCTTTCCGAGGTAAGAAGCTGTCTGTAGGTAATTCTGTCCTGTTTTTGTGCTGTATTCATATTTTCAATTGCGTGTCTAGGAATTGCCCACATGGGTATCTTGTCATTTAATTTATATTGATATTTCTTCCAGACCCGCAATAAAGCATTTCTTAAAATATGACTTTTAAAGTTCTTATCCAATTTTTTGTTGAATAACAGGTAAGCATGCCAACCAAATACCAGATCGTGTCCCTCAATGTTCAATATTCTATCATTGGTTAAGTGAATCCAGTCACTAATTACAGATAATACCACTGCATCATAATATATTTTTAAATTAGGTAGTTTCAATCCTCCTCTCTCACGTACATCTTGCATTATTTTCATCTTTACCCTCGGCTTCTTTCCTGCCCACACAAATTTGTTGATACCCTTCTGCCATTCTAAAAGGTTCGCATCTTTTTTAAGTATAGGTAACATTTGGAAGAGAAATAAAAATTTTGGTAAAATGTTCATTTTCACTGCCGCTATCCTACCCAGCAAAGATAAGTGCAGTTTCTCCCATTTTTTCATCTCTGTCTGTATGCTATGCCAAAGTGGTTCATAATTATGCTTATATAATTTCCCATTTGAAGTTAAAATGTTAACTCCAAGATATTTAACTTTTTTAACTACCTCACATCCTAGCATCACTCCTAATTCTTCCTTTTGTTTAATATTCATATTTATAGCTAATATTTTGGTTTTTCCTAAGTTTATTTTAAAGCAGTTTATTCATCACGCTTCTTGATAAGCATACCAAGGCCCAGGGTCCTGTCGCCATTTTGGAACCTAGATGTATCTGATCCAGGAAAGTCCTGAAGAAGCCGTTGCCATATTCCCAACGTTTCCCAAATATGATGGCGCAAATTATATTGGCGACTGCAGTGTCCAGAAACTCATAAGTATCGAGAGGAACGCCTGTGAAATACAACATTTCCCTGCTTGTTTATTTAGGAGAGTCATAAAGATGCAATCCTCTAAGCCCGTGATGGCATGCATGCCCAAAGTGGTGCCCGGAGCCATGTGGCCTGGCACATGCAGCAGCATCCATTCCGTTTCCAGGTTTCTGGCACACATGAGCACATGACAATCAGCTGGCCTTTGTGCTTGCCCCCTGGAGTGGGCAGGGAATTGAGATTTTACAGTATCCTTCCCCTGCTACGCCCACCAAGCCATGCCACGCCTACTAAGCCATGCCCACAGAACTAGTAGTAAATTTTTTTAATCCCTCCACTGTTCCCAACCATCCCATCCCAGGAGAACCTACCTCTGTTATCAGTGAATGCTTGAATCAAATAAGATGTTTCTTCCAGGATCTTTTCTTCCACTGATTTTTTGCTCGATCTAAAGTTTCTGAAAAGCATCTGTGAAAACTTTCTTTGCCCCTTCCATATTTCACCATATTTTAATGCCAGCAAACCTGAAAAAAATCCAACAATCATTCACATGATTTATTTATTTACTTACTTATTTCTAAAGCAAAAGTGTACTTTCAAATATGACAAAAATCAGTAAATAAACCAAGAATTACTAAAATTATACCACCAATGCTAAACTAATGAACGGTTATCATGCCAAGAAAAATACATTGAGTTGTTTTTCTGGTACATGAACAAATTATGATTCTTTTTTTCAGCTGAATGTCCACATTTATCCTATATTGTTATTGTAAATGTTATAAAAGAAAGAAGGAAGATAATTCTATCATTTCAAGAGATCCTTCTTTCTTTCATGAGACAATCACGAGAAATGTAAATTACAATTTATAATGCCTTGGTAAGGCCACACTTGGAATATTGCATCTAGTTTTGTCACCACAATGTAAAAAAGATGTTGAGACTCTAGAAAGAGTGCAGAGAAGAGCAACAAAGATAATTAAGGGACTGGAGGCTAATAGCAATAGCAATAGTTAGGCTTATATACCACTTCATAGGGCTTTCAGCCCTCTCTAAGCGGTTTACAGAGTCAGCATATTGCCCCCAACAACAATCTGGGTCCTCATTTTACCCACCTCGGAAGGATGGAAGGCTGAGTCAACCTTGAGCCTAGTGGGATTTGAACAGCCAAACTGCTGAACTGCAGTGCTGCATTTTAACCACTGCGCCACCTCGGCTCATGTAAAACATATGAAGAACGGTTGCAGGAACTGGGTATGTCTAGTTTAATGAAAAGAAGGACTAGGGGAGACAAGATAGCAGTTTCACGATATCTCAGGGGTTACCACAAAGAAAAGGGAGTCAAGCTATTCCCCAAAGCATCTGAGGGCAGAACAAGATGCAATGGGTGGAAACTAATCAAGGAGAGAAGGAACTTAGAACCAAGGAGAAATTTCCTGACAGAACTGTTAATCAATGGAATGACTTGCCCCAGATATTTTGGGTGCTCCAACATTGGGATTTTTTAAGAAGAGACTGGACCACAATTTGAGTGGTGTGGTGGCCTAGAGGTGGAATTCTTGCCTTGCAATCAGGAGGCTGAGAGTTCAATCCTAGGTAAAGGCAGATATTTCTCTCTCTGGCCACATGCTAAACAAAACTCCACATTGGCGATAGGATAATAATAATAAATATTACAAAAGAAAGGAGAAGAGAGCTAGTTCTAAAATTTCAAGAGATTCTTCTTTCTCTTGCTGGAAACTTTGATCAACCCTCCAGATTGCAGAAAATTAGAATACCAAGAATAAACAGAGTAGGAGATGGGGATTGGAAATTATATTCAATTACCTTTATTCCTAGTATGGACATCCGTTATTGGAAAGGATGCTCTCCCAGCAAATTCTATGCCTTGTATCACGAGAACCTCCTCGACTGAAGGAAACCCATAAATCAAGACCAGAGGGGTCCTTCCAACATAAAGACTGAAGACAGGGCCATATTTTTTTCCTAGCTGAAACGGAGGAGCGAGGATCGTTAGCCTAGACATTTGTTAAGTGGTCTGCCTCCTCCATTGACTTCGCTTGTGAGAAGGTTACAAAAAGTGATCCCATGACCCTAGGACTGTGATGGTGAACCTATGACACACACAGGCACGCACGCAGAGCCCTCTCTCAGTCGCCCCAGCTCAGCTCCATTGCACATGCACGCACACCTCCCATGGGCCAGCTGGTTTTCAGATCTCTGCCGCGCATGCACAAGGGGCGGGATGCATATGGGAGATGCATGTGCATGAATGGGGGCAGGGGGGGCATATAGGGGGTTGCTCATGCATGCATGTGGGTGAGGGGTTGCGCACACATGCACAGGGGGTGGGATGCATTTGGAGTGTTGCGCATGCATGCATGGGGCAGGGGAAGTGAGGGGGGGTCACTTGCGTATGTGCGGGGTGCATGCAGGGTGTGTGTGCATGCATGAGGGCGGAGTGCACAGGAGGTGGGAGTGCCAGGGCGGGGGTTGCACAGGCATTATATTATGGGTGCGCATACTTGCCTAGGACACTGTGACCATCATATATATAAGTCAGTTGCCAAGCATTTGAATTTTGACCGCACGACCATGGGGATGATGCAATAGTCACAAAACCTTCATGAATCACTTTTTTCAGTGCTGTTATAACATTAATCGGTCAGTAAATGAACAGTTGTAAGTTGAGGACTAGCTGTATGTCATCAAGGACGACACTGAAAAACGTACTGACATTTTTAGATCGAATGGCAATTGAGAGCAGAAATTCCATCGCCTAGCAAAACTGACACAAAATATAATTTCAGGTGTCTGGACTGATTTACAACATCAGTTTCAGCAATTCCAGTTGTGGTTGTTAAGCAAATAATACTGAAGCAACCCTTAAGCGTTACTGCCATTTGCAATCTCCTGCTATCTTCCCACATTGATTTTGCTTGTTGGAAGTTGGCAGTGAAGGTTGAACATGTGACCACAGAACCACGTGGCTCTCATAATTATGAGGCACTTGTTGAATGTTGAATTGTGAATATGTGACTGCAATCTCAAGGAATGTCATAAATCCCTTCACTTATGGTTGACTTGGTTGGTAATTCACATTGACTTGGTTGGCAATTACCTGAATCATACATTATTGATTGATGCAGATGAACAATGGCCTACTTTAACCTTCTAGATTGCTAAATTTCTCCAGCAGGTTTTGGAAAGCGAGTGTTTTGCTTGAAAACTTCAAAGGTAAACCTAATTCCCCCTCTATCAGCTGGTCAATCTTTCACAAGTTTGATTCAATTAGGAATTTGGATTCCATTCGACCGGATGTTCTTCAGCTGGACAGAGGAAGGAGGTGTGAACTCTTCAGAGCCTCACATGAACTCTGTCTGACAAACCAATGCCGAGATCCTTTTGGATCAGAACCTCCTTGCAGCGAGGGGTCTACATGGGGCTGCCCTTGAAGAGTGTTCAAAGACTTCCGTTAGTCCAGAATGCAGCCGCGCAAGCGATAGTGGGTGTACCTAGGTACACCCACGTTACACCTATCCTCCGCGAGCTGCACTGTCTTCCCATTGGTCTCCGGACACGTTTCAAGGTGCTAGTCATTACTTTTAAAGCCCTACATGGTTTAGGACCTGGCTACCTGAGAGACCGCCTCCTGCCATTTACCTCCCAGATACCTATAAGATCACACAGACTAGGCCTCCTCCGGATTCCATCCGCCTCTCAATGTTGACTGGTGACTCCCCGGGGGAGGGCCTTCTCTGTAGCTGCTCCAGCCCTATATAATGATCTCCCCATGGAGATCCGGACCCTTACTACTCTTCCGGCCTTCCGCAACACGATTAAGACCTGGCTGTTCCGGCAGGCCTGGGGCTGTTGATTTATCCAGCCCCATTCTAAGCTATATGAATGTTGTGAAATTTTAATGTCTGTTCTTTTAATTTTTATATGTTTCCCCTTCCTGCCTTTATCTGTAAGCTGCCCTGAGTCTCTCGAGAGTGGGCGGCATGCAAATCCTAATAAACCGTAAACCATAAGGGGGGTGAAGAAGAGGCAGCATCTCATCAAACCCAGAGGGAGTGCAACAGGCCCTTCATAGGTCGGAAATTTGCTCTCTGAATCGACGTCAGGGAGGTAGCATGGCAACATGGCTGCACAAGAAGCTGTCTTCTGGCCAAAGCAACTGAGCAGGAGTGTGTAGGAGACGGGATGAAAAGCTTTGTAAGAAGATTTAATGAACTCACAGTCATAAATCAGAATTTGGGAAAGGCAAAGAACCTTAAACACGAAGCACAAGACACATTGCCCTGTCAGCTCCAGCCCGCATGTGCGTGCTGGCCAGGTGACTTCAGCCTTCATTTTCAGCCATTTTTCTCCCTCCGGAGGCTTCAGGGAAGCCTCCTGAAGGCTCCAGAGGACAAAAAACAACCCAATGCACAAATCAGAAGGGTTTGAGTGCACGCCCTTTGAGCACATACCTGTTTTTCACTCCGGAGGGTAAAAAACGGCCCTACGGTCAACCCAAAAGTCTGTTCCCGAACTTCTGGGTTGCCCGTAAGGCCGTTTTTCACCCTCCAGAGTCTTCATGAGGCCTCTGGGGCAGGGGAGACCATTTTCACTCTCCCTGTCCTCCATGTCCATTTTCGCCCTCCCTAGGAGCCTGTCCGGGAAAGCCTCTGGAGCCTGGGGAAGATGAAAAATGGGTCCATCGCATGCCAAAAGTGGGGGAAGGGCAGGAGTCCCGCTCATATGCATGGGAGGTCACGCATGCATGCGCATGGAGGGTGTTGCGCACATAGAATTCTGGCTGTGGGCACGCCTGCGGACAACCCCCCTAAACTCTCCCTGATTTTGGCACGTGATGGGGAAAAAGTAGCCATCACTGCCCTATAGTGTATAGTGCTTATTAGTCAAGACCTCATCTGGAAAAACAACACGTCCCTGGTGATTAGTGAAGCTCAACAGGGACTTCATTTCCTCAGAGTCCTGTGAAAGGATCAGGTGGAACAATGGGTGATTACCTCTTTCTACCGGTCTACAAGAGAACATATCCTTACATACTGTACAATTGTATGGTACGCTGGTTTAACAGATTTAATGAACCCACAGTCACAAATCAGAATTTGGAAAAGGCAAAGAACCTTGAGAGCATAAATAATATTGATGGACAGATCAGGATTTTGGTAGAAAGAAAGGGGAAAATGGAGGGTCAAATCACAAGCCCCCCAAAAGCCATTTGCTTTAAACAACTTGGAGACAAAGGAGAAAGCAGAGAAGTGATGAACCCATTCAAACACACACTTTGAATTTGGATTTTGGTTTCAAAAGATTGTCCCTTTGAAAGAGATTACAAGGGTGAAATGGAAACTAAAAACATACTGAAGAGATTTGCTTCCTTCGGGTTTCTTCTAACTAACATATCTTAAGCAACTCTAATTAATGACAAGTGGAATGTAACAAGGGGGAAAAATCAAGGAAAAAGGGAATTAGGATTCCACTACATCAAATGGCAGGCATTGTTCACTAGTCCCAAAGATTCTAAATGTTTTTCTCTAAATCCTGAGCCAAGCCAAGTTCAGACCTCGCCTAGCAAAGTTAACAAACACACCTCTGCCTTTTCAGTCTGCTTCCTCAGCAGCAAAAAATGTTGACGGAGTCACCTTGTCCAGTTTAACATCAGAGAAGATAAAGAGCTTTACCTGGTCTAACTCCTTCAGAGGGAACCTCTTAATCAATTGAAGCAGGTTCCCAAGCAGGGGCAGCCTCCATGGCCCAGGGGGGAAACCTTTGGGACGTTGGTTCTTCCAGAACCAGAGGAATAGGAGAGAAAGAACGATCAGCCAGCCGAAAGCAGTCATGTTGACAGGCAGGAACACTTTGTTCTATGTTGTTCTCCTAAACTTTAAAATCAAGATGAGAGTTGTTGCCAAGTTACATTTTGTACTTTGGCAAGCAGCAAATCAGCAACAGGAACCTCAGGCAAAATCGGTTTTTGCATTACATACTTGTCTAAAATGTCAGAAAATATTTCATCTACGAATCTGGAGAAAGATGGCACCACAATTAAGTATACATTCAGTGTATAAGATGCACCCAAATTTTCACCCTCTTTTAGGGGAGGAAAGGGTGCATCTTATACTCCAAAAATACGGTAAGTTATACTTGCGAGATTCTATAGGAAGGCTTGACATCTACAATGTCAGAGTACAAAGTTTTACCTTATTTGTTTTGAGCTCTGGCTGCGACTTTCAGGCTAGTTTGGAATATAGAATGTTTCATGCTACGATGCTTCATGTTCTAGAGTGTAATCAGCCAAAGAATAGATCAGTTGAAGCAATCATGACTTTAATCCAGCTTTGAGTTAATTACACAAAGGTTGCACAACAATCAAAGCCAAAAGACAGTACAGACATGTCGTGGCCACACAATATCAGCTTTTTATCAAAGCACAGGTACAACTCATCTTACAACCGTTCATTATGTCATCGCTCAAAGTTACAACAGCATGGGAAAAAGTGACTTATGACCGTTTATCACACTTACGACCCTCACAACATCTCCATGGTCATGTGATCAAAACACAGATGCCTCATATTTATGATGGCTGTAGTGGCCTGGGGTCACATGATCCCCTTCCGCAAACTTCTGACAAGCAAAGTCAATGCCAGATTCACTTAACAACCATGTGACTAACTTAACGACTGCAGCGGTTCACTCAATCACTATGGCAAGAAAGGTGGTAAAATGGGGCTAAATTTACTTAACAAATGTCTCACATATCAACAGAAATGTTGGCCACGATTATGGTTGTAAATCGAGGACTACCTAGATAAGAATCTATCCTATCCATATATTTGTTTATGAGTTTAAATCCTGAGTCATTTTCCCCAGTTCTTTCCTCATAAAGGAGGATGGAAAACCTTTTCTTCCAGTTGGTCTCTTAAAGAATGTAAGAATCAACTCGGGAGACAAAACTACAGATTAGATACCTGAGAGATAAAAGACAGATTATAAGCCCAACTTTTAAGTGTGTGGAGACTCAGCTGTGGGAAAAGAACTCTTTTACCCAACAACTGACTACAAGAAGAGCTGAAGATTCTTGGAGAACATTAGTTCTCCTTTGATGCAAGGTAAAAGGATTAGAATCTGGTCTTGAGAAGGTGACAGAGGTGAATGGGTTAATGTCAGGGTACCATGCAACACCCCCAACGAAGGAAGACTCTGAGGCTTAAAGAAAATTATTATTTGTTGTTTATCGTATGGCCATTCACATTCATATTTTGATAAAAACCCATGAGATGAAAATCCGCATCATTATGAGATATAAAACCTAAAATATTATAAACGTAAAATTCACATCAGAATATAAAATATAGCAATAGCACTGA